>NW_026623484.1:1016803-1052698 GCF_030028575.1 Malurus melanocephalus | reverse complement strand
GCCTGCCTGCGTTTTCTGCCCCAGCGACACGGCCACCCGAGGCGCGGCTATTGGCTGGCTGCCGCCAGCCCCGCAGCCAATCGGAGAGCGGGGGGAGCTGTGGGCGGAGCCCGGCGCGCGTTCCCTTGGAGGGAAGGCCGGGGGAGAGCGGGGAGGGCGAGACCATCGCGGGTGGGTCGGCGGGGGCGGGGGGGGAGCGGGAAGGAGCCACTGGTGCGGGGAGGGGAGTGGGCGGCTGAGGGGCACCTGACCAGCGCCGTCCATTTCCTGTGAGGCGCAGCCCAGAGCGCCCACAGCGGAACAGCATCGCCTGAGCCCTTCCCTGGCGGGGGCAGGTGTGAAACTGCGGCCCCCGGGATGTGGGAGACCCGCTCCTCGCATCCCGCCTTGGGGTGCTGGGCGTTTGCACCCGGGCAGCCGTGCTTGGCTCTTCCTCGACGTGCTGTCCTACTTCGTTAATTAAGAATAATTATTTCACGTTTCTGAAGCAAAACCATCAGAAAAACAATATATTACCTCTTTTCTGTGTGCGTTCGTCTCTGCTAACAAGGGGAGTTCAGGCCCTCGGCTCCCTCCCCACACRAACCCTTCCCTCAGCKCWGGGACAGGGCTGTGGGCAGGGCGGMKGGGAAGCACCGCAGCTGCCTCAGAGTTGGCAGACGGGATTCCTGCTGCTCAGGGAATCGATGGSAAGAGGTGCTGCAGCCACCTTCTCCCGTGCTGAAACCCTGAACACGCTGCAGGTTTAAGATTGACAGCCAAACTGTGCATGCCCGTCCACGGCCTTCCAAACTTTCCACCCTGTTTTAGTTTACATTTACCCTGTTTACTCCATACGAACTGCCTGAGGGCACACACCTAATTRGAGATGACAGTCTTCTCTCTCTCATTGTCATGTGTTTYGCTTCCATTCAGGTCTCTCYTCAAAATTCAGCTCACCCTTTGTTTTCTCTCCCTAAATGTCCCTCCGGAGAGCCCAAGCAATGAGGGAAGCAAGTACAGATCCCTTCTGCTYTGGTACTTGTGCATTGCAGGATTTTCCAGCTGCCAGCAAGAGAAACCTCCTCAGTTAACCAAATTATAACTTGACTTTTGTAGTATTATTGCATATCTTTCCAGTATAATTCTACTCTAGATTGGTGTACTTCTGACTTTAATAAATGCCAAAGTTCTCTTGTGTAAGAGCTTCTGAATCCATTTACTGGCCGGGCTCTGCATGAATCATCCAAACTGGGTTTAAGATTTAAAACAACAATTATCTGTTAAAAGAATGTGCAGCATGACTGCATGTTTTTACGATACTTTCCCCATCAGACAAATGACAGAAAGAAAACCTTTCTAGCTCAGAAGACACTAAATTGCAGACGTTTTCAAGTCAGAACAGTCCAACGTGCTCACACAAGACTTTTCACACACGACCCAGAGGCAGCCTCAAAAAATGTTGTTTCCCCATCAATCAAAAATATTTCCTAGCTTGCTCTTTGCACCTCGGCTAACTAGTGCGTACCAAGCGAACCACCACAGTGTCATCCCCAAGATCTGGAAAATAAATGCTAGCCATTAACAYTGATCATGGGATTCACCTTCCCCTGCAAGGCAGAGTGGGGTTTGAAAGGGATTTTTTCAGTAAAGAGGTGACAGAGAGCAGTAACAGTAACCAGAACCTGCACAAGAGAAGATGGCACAATATACCGTAGAATGCCCATTACAGAATTTAAAGCACCACAGAAAATTGCTAGAGGATTTTCGGCTAAAGTTTAGGACCGGATCACTTCCAAGAGGCCTAAAAGCTGGGTCAGTAGTCAAAAGAAGATGAAAACCCCCAAACCATCCAGCACACCTCCAGACAAGAACATTGCGTGGGTTTTTTTTTCTTCTGCTGAATATCTCTATTAGCAGCTGTATTATCAGTCACTGAAAATCTCATCTGCATACATTTTCTGATTTATAAAGCAATGTGACCTGAAAAAGAGCTGACGCGCATGAAAGATCATTTGTATTTCTCCACTGCATCAACCAGCCTACTAAAAGATATCGCCTCTTTTTGCCTTCCTAACCCCAAAGCTGCTTGCAATAACCAGAAGATAGCTGATCACATGCTAACCTCTGAGCTGTAGAGACCTGCTCGCTCCCTCTTGCCCTCCTCCTCCAGACATATTAACAGCAAACATAGCACCAAAATCCTCATAAAAACAAACCAGCAGAATTCCTTCTCCCATATTAAAAAAAAAAGAAAAAAAAAAAAAAAAAGAACAACCCCAAACTCTTTGCACCGTTCCTGGTGGATTTGCAGCGTGTGAGAGGTGTTGAGCCGTTCCTCGCTGCCCGACACCTGCATCCCGGGTTACCTGTGCCACGCCACAGCCGCCCGGCCCTGCTGCGCTTCCAGCCCCACCGCCGCCGATCACCTGGAGCAAAATGCTTGCACGGAGGCGAGCGGGTCACTTTCTAGCAGCCTTCCTTCCTTAGAGCCTGCTGGGTTGTTTTCAAACTCTCCCCTCCCTTTCTCATATGCTGGCCAAGCCCTCCCGTAACACCCAGGGGAGGAATCCATTGGCTGCCGTTCCCCAAAACGCGTGGAGCAGCCCTTCCCCCGCCCGGTGTCTGGTGCACAATAGGCACCGCGTGTCTGGGGGCTGCCCTGCTCCCAGCCTTTGCTTCTCACCGAGCTGTGCCTGGGCTGTCGCTGGGGTCACTCACGTAGGTCTTCCGACCCTCTCTCAGCAGAGAGAGCAGTGAAAAGCAGMGAGAAGTTGCCTTGGGTTAGAAACATCAGCGAGCGTTTCCCCTTGYGCTCCCCACTGCGGATTTTTCAAAGTTTTACTTTCTGTTTTAAATATTTTCGATAGGCAGCATCTGTGCTCCTGACACCTCAGCAGTGCTGTTTGATTACAGTCGAGTCTGTTACTGTGTCACTTGGAATAAGAATTTCCACACATAATGCAGACAGCAAAAACCTATCATATCTGTTAAATCAATCTGCTCTGTTCAGTTGCCTGTCTCTWGGCCTTCTGCTTTCTTTCCCTTCAGACTACTTTTATTTTTGCATCTTCGGCAAAGGTGCCTTCATGAAATGAACTGCAAGCACAGCAAACTATTCCTCATGAGGAAGCGTCAGCTCCAGGTTGAAAGGGTACTAAAACACGCCTTGACTTTTTAAAATGCTCAGTAATTAGAGCTGCTTTTGAACATTCTCGTGCAGCTCCGTCTGAGAGCTGGGAACGGGGCTGTGCTGCAGCCCTGGGTGTGCAGCGCCTGTCAGGGCTGGGCGCCCTTGCGAGGTGGAGAAGAATCACCTTGCGTTTGTCTGAGCACGGAGACTGGGGTGTCACCCACCGCCATGGCTTTGCATGGTCACTTTGCCCAACCATTGCCTTTCTGCCTGTATCGTGGCTTTCCAGGACTTGCCCCGCACATTGCACAGAGAGCCTCCCCTGTTCACGGTTCTGAGTACACGCTCCCGGCAGCGGCAGCCCCGGCTTTGCTCTGTAAAACTGTTCCAGGCATGTCTCCTCCGTGCTGCCGTTGTCATCTGTTCATTCTTGCCTTAACAAAGGGCAATCACGCATCTGAAAAGACGCTTTACTGGAAAGGGCTGAACTTGTGAAATGTGCAGAAAAATGGGAGTGCTTGATTTAAGAGTTCCAGACAGTGAGTTCATTTAAAAGCTAACAACCAGAAACACAAAGTGCCACCTCTTCCTCAGAATAATTGTCCCTTTTTACTGGTTAACTGTGGGAGAAAATCTTAGGCAGCCATTTATTAAAACAAGGTGTGTTATTGCCTTRTAATTATTATTTGACAAGCTGAGGTCCTGTGATTAATAAATCATGTGCCTGTTTTTGTGTGTGTATATAATCACATGCTCTRTATTTATGGACAGAGGCTTACAGAACATTTACCTTTGTGCTTAGGACTGGCAGGAACTTCAGTGCTACCAGGTCTCCTATCAAAGGCACCGTGTGATATAATCCTTATCGCGACCTTGCCAAATTCCATCCTCAAAGCAATTCAATATTTTGCATGCACGACTGCAGTGGGAAGGCCATTCCGGAACCACATTGTCAAATGGTTGGTAACGATCTCSTAATCAAAATGTCTGATGCCTCCTTTTGATCATTTATTCTGTACCAGCACTGGCCCTTAGCAGCCTCAGCTCTTCTCTCTTCCCTTCCTGGGAGTATTTATGCAGAAAAAGCCTCATGCTCTCAGTATTTGCTTTGCAAAATGAAGTGAGATAGCCTCTCCTCAAGCTCACCCCAGCCTTCACTTCACCCTGGACTGCACCTCTCTTGCTGCCTTCCAGGACCGCCTCTCTCACTTCCTATTTCCACTGTTGGCAAGTCAGTTATTTGCTGATCAAAGTGTGAGCTTGCCAGGGAGCTTGTAGGAAAGGCTTTGGTCATTTGTGCCTATGACCACCACTTTCTGCTATCTACCTTTCTCCGTGTAATAKCTCAAGCCTCCTTTTTCCTGAGGTTGCTTCATATTTTCTGTCATCAGCAATTTCACCCGTTCTCCAGTAACATGAGTGCCAAGCTCATTTACAAAAGCACTTTGCCAGATCTGCAGAGTGATGTTTAACACTTCCCTGGTAACTGCCCTCCAGCCTGACAGCCCTGCTGCGTTTTCACCAGGTCTTTATGGAGTTTCTATCTTGTGCAAAATCACTTCTCCCTTTTCTTAAGAACTTTCCAGATGGCACTATATGAAATGTGCAATTTATGTCCAAAGAGGTGAGATTCACCCCACTTCCTTCACTAAGCAAATRGCTTGCAGCTTGCCTTACCCAAGAAAGATGAATGGGTTTGATAAACACATTTAATCTCATGCCATTTACCTCCCCCTGTTTTGCTAGCCTTAGCTTCACCGTTTTGTTTTCTGAATCTGTCCCTCTACTATTAAGCTGAAACCTTCATGCCTGTTCTTGTCCAAATCAGTTGACTTCTGTGCAGGTTYGCTGTGCTCCTGTCCCTGACTGAGGGACCTGTTAAAGACATCGGGCCAGTTCTTCCATAGCTCTGGCATGTGGATTAGCCCGTTCCTCTGCCTTCAGCACAGGAAGCAGCCCTGAGATTTGCTTCTATCCTGGCCACGAACATTTCCATACCCCCACCCWATTATCCCTCACATCTGCAGCCACATGATTAACATCTTCTGCAAAAGTTAAAACAAAGTTTGAGTTCAGGTTTTGCACATACCCAATACATACTAACATCTTTTCATATAATCTCTTTCCTYCTGTTTTCTTCAGCCATATGCAACCATGAAAAACTTTTCCCATTTTTTATTAATGTTCTTTTAAAGACAAAACTCCAACTTACTTTTGAGACATAGCTTTTRTACTCAATCTGTTCTTTTGCTTTTTAAAATGATTCCTTGTAATGACTGTTCAAGTATAATTTCTGAGGTATAAATTGATTSAACTGCAGTGGCTGTATTCAAGCTTTTCCCTTTGCCTGTTTTCTCTCCAGTGAAGTTAACTAGAATTTTATCCCCTATCCTGGAGTCTCATCACAGTGAAATTTAGACATGTAAATCCCCAAGCTCCTAAGGAAAGCTGACTATATGGATTAGTTCCTGTTATTTATTTAAATATGCCCCTTGGAAGTCTGAAGCTGTATCAGTCATGCCTGCTTTCATAAAAGAGATATAATATTTTGAACAGGGTACTGTTTATGACAAAAAAGTCTGCAGCATCTCAAGTGTCTAAGAAAAAATTTGACCAAGGTGGATTTTCCCGATAGATCTAGAGTAAAAATAAGTAGCTCAGTGGAGGAGCAGAAGTGGATTAACTGGTCTTTTTGGAATTTTTTTTACCTTATAGATATAACTGTGCCAGTCACATTTTGTGGTAAACACCAAGGTATTTTACATCATTGGGGCCAAGAGGCTCAGCCAAGGCCTTCTCCTGACCAGTGAAGTCTAAAAGCCTACCTGCTTCTCTTCATCCCATTTCACATCTGCTTTTTTCTCCCTCTCTCCTCTCTTTCCTTCTGCCTTTCCTCCCACAAAACAGGACACTGTCCCTAAGTCCCACCACTGGACTGAAGCCAGAGAAGTGTCAGCATACAAGGACTTGACATTTTCAGCTCTGTTGCTGCAGGGCACAAGGGTTTGGCACCCAGTGCCTCCCACAGCCCAGCCCGCTGAGGCAGCCAAAGAACACAACATCTCCTGATCTCCTGGCAGGTGTCTGAATGTGGATCCAGGCTCCTTGGCAGGCTTGGACCAYGTGGCCTGGAGGGAGCCGGTGCTGCTGCACCTTCACTGTGGCCAGAGCTAATGGGAGAGCAGCAGCCTGAGTGCTGATGTTGGGTAAACTATCTCTGGTCCCTGTCCCGTGTCAATGAAGGTCCTCGTGGTCTTCCCACGTGCGTGTGGACACTGCAGGGATGGTGCTGGACATGGGGCTGCAGTGGCTGTGCTCAGCCCAGGGCACYGCACCTTCCCTCCAGGTCACTGCTGCACTCACCCACCCCACGCCATGGCAAGGCGAGCTGGACTGCAGCACGAGAGATCCCACAACAGCCCCTCAGCSTGCACAGGGCTCCTGGGAATGGAGCAGGGCTAGGAATGGTGAGTGCTGCTCCCAGCCAGGTGTCTCCAGGGCACTGCCCAGGCTGTGCTGACTCTCTGGGTGTGCTGAGTGCTTCCCCATCTCTGCCCACCCCAAGGAGCTGGCCTGGCACTCTCACTGCACGAGAAGGTGAGGTGTGTCTTCCCGTTGGGGCATGAGCCACAGAGTCAGCACTTCGGGGCTGGGTTCCCACCTCTGACGCCGACTTACTGCATGACCTAAGGCAAGTCACTTAGCTGCTTTCCTGCGTTTCCTGACTCTGCTAAACGCCAGGGATAATAAGTAACTTTGTGTGAGTGTAASGAAGCTTTGAAATCTTTAGATGAAAAGGTGCTGTATAATTGCAAAGCATTTTTAATAATGCTAATCATTTGCTTTGCTCTGCATTGCCTGTCAGTCTCAGGCTGCAGCAGCCTCCAGCAGGCAGACACGGAGCATCAGGCTTTGCTCAAGTGCAGCGTTTTCCTGAGTTTTTTCCGTTTTGACCTCATGCTGGTCCAAACAGGAATCTGAGCTCAGCCCAGGACCTGAGAGAAAGCTGCAAACTCAGAACAGTGCCTGGGCCTTGCAGGGGTAATTGGGGGAAGGGATTTCTGGAAAGCAGGGGTAATTGGGGGAAGGGATTTAAACAGCTGTGTTGACAACACAGACAATAGGGATCTGATCTAGGCTGAGGGGGGCTACGTGAAAGGCAGCACGACTCTGAAATTAAAGCAACAGTCAAGAGGAGTGAGGGGGAAGAAAGGAGGATTACTTGGGTTGAAATGCTCCTGGTTTGGAAGCAGCCACAGCCACGTGTCCCAGGAGATGCCTGGCTGGCACCAGCCTCCTCTGCATCCCAGAGAGCCTTTATCCTTTTAAATGCKGTCTGCCAGGGATGCAGAGGCTTCTGGGGCAGAGTGCTTGAGTGTGAACATTAATCCGGAGGATTACAGAGGCAGGGCTTTTGTGAAGCGCTGCAGATAGAAAAGAGATGAGGTTATCTTCTTTAGTTAGGCCTGCAGAKTTCATGTTTAACCACAATATTATTTTTATTTGACTCGCCAAAATGACAGTAGCTAGTGATGCCTGCAGCTTACTGCAGTCCAATGCCTCCTCTTCCAAACAGGAGAGACTCAGTGCACTGCTGGCARCTTCTGTGATTTTATCACAACTTATATGCTTTGAGGACTATATCCTAAAATCCCAGCTCCTTGAAACAGGGGAATTTAGATTTCATTTATAAACAAAGTATGGCCCTAGCCCTCAAGGTTTTGCGGATGAAAGATTTGAAACCATGAAACTAGTGCAAACTGAAAGCTCAAAAAACCTGGGAGGTGAATAAAGGATCCTAAAGTTTGTGGGCTAATAAAAAAAATAAAAGGTAAGAAAAGAAATAGTTGGCAAACAACTTTGTCTTGGGAACCAAGGCAGGGCTTGGGCTGACTCCTGGCTTTTTGGGACTTGGGGTTGCCAATATGCCTTTGAACTTTGCAGCCATTCATAAATTCTTACATAACAACAGCAGCCACAATGCACTGGGGCTCTAGAAATGCTGACAATAGGAAAGTGGTGGGAAAATATTATTTTAGTAATGTATGACACCTCACCTTGAAGCATTACCTGAAGMCTCAACAACCCATATCCCCTTGGAAAAGGAGCATCTTTCTGCTCTGGGAACTCATTTTGCACTCTACTAAACCCTTGGAGATAAAGAGAAATTCAAAGGCTCTACAAGATCACAGAAGGGCATTGGAAGGGATTGAATACAGGACTTGGTCCCTTGCATTTCAGGAAAGTAATTCTTTGTTACAGTGGGTGGTCCTTGCCTAAAGCCTTCAGGACCAARTAAGAGCAAATGTGAGCTTCAAAACCCTCTTAAACATCACTGCTTTATCCCGTCTGCATCTTCAGGCTCGCTCACACAATCACAAGCAAGCCACCACAGCAGCTCTAGTTCGGGTACCAGCTGACCCACCTCACTTTCCTGCTCACACCTCCCTGCTCCCGCTGAGCCAATATCCACTCACTTAGACCACCTGCATGCTGCTTTCAGCAAACAGAATTTACTTCCCACTTAGCCTGGCTGACAAGAAGTGATTAATGAAAGTGAGCTCATGCCATTCCTCACTATGATGTGAACATGCCCCAAGTGCAGAGAGATGGAACAGCTCCTGGAAGGGACACACCCAAACAGTATTTCTGAGGGGTTTCTTTCACTTCAGTTTTCTTTTCCTCCTTTCACCAGACTGGCAGAGCCCAGTGCTTCCTCACAYCACTTACATCTGGAGCWGTTTTAAACAGGTATTTAACTTAGYTTAACRTTCAAGTAGTTTTCAKTTCAACCAAACTATCACTGCTGGTTTTGAGATCAGATCCCATGAAAGGGGCTTGGGAAGAGACATGCTGAAAATACAGCAGCAGCTCATGAATCAGTACCTGCCTCTGAAGGAAGAGAAAAGCAGAGGAGCACGTAACTCACAGCCTGTGAACAGGGACATCAGCCTGCTGGTGGGAAATACCCATGAGCACAGTCCTAYCCATTTCAGACCTCTTGGATCTATGATGCCTGGTATCAGTCACACAAGGCACTGCCAGGTCTCTGTGTCCCTGTGGCAGCTGGGCTGCCTTCTGTGCCTGGCACAGGAGAGGAGCATCCACTCTGTCTCCCTAAAATACCCTTGTCCCCCACCCCACCTTCAGGCTAATTTGTGAGAGAAAAGGAAGGAGGAGGCCTCTGGGATCACTTACATCATCCTGGATGCCTCGCTGGTATTTTGGAAGGCTAATATCTAGCACATCCTGCCTACCTGAGTTAATCTTTCCCAATTGCAATCAGGCACTGGAATAGCTCAGCTGGAGTGGTGCTGGACCCTATCACAATCAGGACAGACCTGGTCTGCTCGTGCTGTTGGTCTCAGTGTTCTTCCTTCTTCTCACTCTGCTGTTGAGCACACTTGTTTTTGGTCTGCCTGCTTTCCAGAGACTCTGCACTTGATGGCAAGGGCACTTTGGGGAACACCAACACCAGTCTCTGGGAACGTCTTGGTGCAGCCATGTCTTGGCAAGCTTGTCACCACAGCTTCCACCTACAGACAGTGTTGTGGGATGTAACAGTGAACAGGGTAGATAAGGAGGTTAGAAACTCAGCTTGTGCACACCAAAACTTCACTTGTGATTGTAATGGTGAACTACATCTGACTGCCAGCTGCTCAGTGCTAAAGTCCATGCAAGGCAGCACAAGCCTTGCTTGTGCACACACACACACCCCCACCCTCCAACCTGCCCACGCCTTGGGAGCCAGGACCTCTACAATGAAATAACAGTACTGCACTGAAACTGGTTTTTACATCTCAGCAGTGACACAAACAGCCTACGTTTTCCTAGTTCCCCACCACAGGTGTGCAAAACAGTGTGGCTACACCCCCTGAGCTCAAGGTGAAAGTTTGCTGCCAAGAACACGTTGCTATCTGCCAAAGATAAACCAGCTGCAATGCAAAAGCGGCCCAGCCAGAGAAGAAACCCACAAACAAAACAGGCTTCCTGTGTTCTTTGAAGACACGAAGACAGTGTTTAAGRAAGGTGGAACTAATATGCATGTCCTCAAACAAGACTCAGGAACAAGGGGAGGACAGCTTTTAAACAAGAACCTTTGTTTCTAAGGCAGAGAGAAGAAATTAGGCTGAGAAAGGTGCCTACTGACCCAGGGCTGTGCTGCTGATACTGTCTTATCTTGAGCAATAGTGTCCAAGACTCTGCCTGGCAGTTATTTTAACATTTAATAGGCTGAATTCAGCATGCCCTACGCAGCTTTCTAGTTCACAAAAAGCTTTTGGASATGCCCACTCATTCAGATGATCCAGTTAATTAAAAATTGATAAATGCTCCTATTTCAGTTTAAAGGAAGCTGCTTCAGGTAGCTGAGTGCTGCCCCTGACGGCCCTTTAAGCAGAACAGGACTGATGTCAATTGRGAGAGCTGCTGGCTTTGGGCATCTGATTAGAAATCTCACCCTGCAGAAGGCTGATGCAATTGTGTGCAGATCAGCCCTAAGAATACCATCTTCACAGTGTGGAAGATGGATCCTGGTAGCCCCACTGCTCCTCTGCTGGCTCCAGGACACCCRCCAGGGCCCTACTGACCCTCATGTTGGCAGTAAAAGGGCACAGGTAGGAAGAAAGAAATGGAAACTACCTCTGCTTCTTTAACTATGCATCAGGGAAGTCAGGTTCCGGTGGTGGCATGAGTATGTCAGGTTAGTAGAAGACAGTGTGTTCCATAAAGATTGGGGCCAGATTGCCATCGCTGTAATGTACCATAACTGCTGAAGGCAAGCAAAGGGGAGGTGGGACATGGCAGGAGAGGATTCCTGACCATCAGGTAAGTAACGCCAGCTCAGGTCCTGCAATGAGGATCACAGAATCACAGAATATTCTTTTTTTTGGGAGGGATCCACAAGGATCATCGAATCCAAMTCCTGGACAACCCCAAAATTCACACCATGTGCTGTTGTCTAAATGCTTCTTGAACTCTRTTAGTCTTGGTGCTGTGACCAGTTCCCTGGGGAGCCTGTTCCAGAGCCCAACCACCCTCAGAGTGAGGAACCTTTTTCTCATATCCAACCTAAACTTCCTCTGACACAATTCAGGCCATTGAATGCTGATCTTTGTGGGCATTTCTTTTGTGTTTCACTGCTGCATTACCCATTCCACTAAGATATTTTAGGGAGAAACCCTGTCTCTCGTGGAGTCCCTCTCTTGCCCACAACCAGGGTAACTTTCTCTCCACAAATACTTACCACAAGATCCCATGGCTTCATGTTGCAGCATTGCATCAGGTGAGCCAAGCACATGAGGAGAGCTCGACCTATTGACACAGATAAGTGGAGACTGGTGGAGTCRGATGTAGGAAAGTAAGCCAAGGCAAACCTGTTCTCTGAAGCTGCCCTTGCTGCCACCTGCACAAACACAGCAGAGTCCCAGGGCACTCAAAAAGCAGGAGGGGGGAGGCTGCTCCACACAGTGCCCGTCAGCCCAGCTGATGTGCCAGGGCAGTGCCCATCAGCCAAGCCCCACATCAGCCTGGCCCAAAGAAGGCAGCACCATCRCCAGCTCCCTGCATGCCCCTGTCCTTCCTCCTGGTCAGCTTCCTGTGCAGGGCTCCTGTTYTGGGACAGCCCTGACCTGGTCTGCTCTGAGGGGCAGACAGGACAGCCCTGCTGGATTACAGCCTGGCTGTCCAAGTGAGGTCAGTCACAGCCTTGTGTCAAAAGGCCAAGCTGGTGTTTTGTTCACCTGTGAAGTTTTCCAGACCCAAGTTCCCTTTCCACCAAGAATATTAAGCATGACAAAACCTGGTCTTGAAACCTTGTGTCTGAACACCACAGTTTGGATTTGTTGTTGTTATGGATATGGTGTCATTTACCTGATTTCTACAGYGAGAGATTCATAGCTCCAATTAGATGGTATCACATAAACAAAGGTTTCAATACTTCCAGAAGAACTGAAACCATTTGGGCTTAAAATACATGACATGTGTGCCTCACGTGCAAAACAGTTGCTAAAAAACCACTGATTTACTGAGCTGCAGAGTCAGAAAACTGTCTGCCAGCCTTTCTGTCCATTTTCCCAGCCATTCAGTGGGACAGACAGGATGCATTTCCCTCCCAGAGAGGGGGGTGTAGGGTGTAGCTCATGCTTTGATAGTGCCCCATGCCCTGCCTTGCACACGGACCACACATTGCCTTGTCTCAGTCTTCCTCCCAGTATTTTCCTTTGAATGAATTCATCWAATCTAGTGGTAAAGACTCCCTCAGCTTTTGTCCTCATTGCATTCTTCAAATATTTAGTACAAAAATGTCTTTATGTCACCCTGACTGAGGTTGAGCATTTCCTCCCAGAAGCTCTGGCTGGTGGCAGTTGTGGTGAGCCAGGAGAAGGCCACAGAGGGAAAAGTCCTGGTGTAGCTGGGGTGGCACTGGGGAGGACACTGCTGAAAAGAAGAAAAATCAGAAAAGGGAGAGGGAGAGCACAAGGGAAACAGAGTAACTGGGCAAACTTAAGGGACTTGGGTTGAGATGATGTGGAAAAAGTGCCTGGCTGGGGAAGATTTTATGTGGTGCTTTYGGAAGGCTGAGAAGACAACCTGGATGGAGACAGCAAAAAGCCAGTGGGGACAGCCTGCTCAGTTCATTTGGAAATAAAGAGAGAAAGGGAAGTGAGGACATATCTAGAGGGACAGGAGTGGGTAATAACAATTAATAATAATTATAGAGTGAACTGCTGAGATGTGCTCACTTCAGCTTCAGCACCAGCTGATTGCAATCACTCCCAATCTGTACAGCGGGAGCTCCCTGGCAAGAACCACGAACCACAACTTGTAAAAATTATATTTAGAAGCAAACCTTTTGTACCCTTTGTTTCATTCTTACTCCTTAAACTATCTTTTATTCATTTTGATTTTTAATAGAACCCCTGAGAATTTAGAAGCATGTTGTTTCTGGGACAATTGCCCACCGAAGTATACGCTTTATAATTCTCTTTATTAAAATCTTCCATTTTAAGAAACACAAATTGAAACACGTTGCAATCAGTTACACAGATCAGTTAATATTGGTGACAGTTCCTACATAATTAAACAAGTACTAACAAATTTCAACTGTTTACAAACCAAAACTTAAATTAACAAGATTATATAAGCTCAATAAATAGTACATCTGGTCCAGTTCAAGTATAATTCAACAAATCACAGCCTTAATCCTTAGAGACTAGAAAAAAAACCCTGAATATAACCAGCCTAACACTAATTTAGTGTTAAAGCCAATGTGAAACTTTGATCTAATGGGGCAAATGTTTAATTCTTTCATTTTTTTCTTCAAAGAAAGTAGGTTGCAGATTGACATTAAAGACTATTTCAGATCAATACATATTTCACAGAGATGAAAAACATAGTCCCTATTATAAAAGTGCAATCTTTGGTTGAGATGTATTGAAATGGTTTTGATATATTAAGGAAGCTCCTTTTTAAATGTCAGTATTTGTTTGGCTAGACCTGAGCCTGCTTTGTGCTATATATATATATAAATAAACAGCGTGGATTATAGTGATGATGAATTATGCCAACTAAAAAAAGTCAAGGTTTTAAATATAATAAACCAAAAGAAAAAACACATTTTTACACAAGCTGAGGAAGGTAAGGGGCTGCCTACAGCAGAATTCTTCCTCARCACAATAGGTAGTAGAGAGAAGTTGTGGAGTTGAGTGCCTGTCAGCATTGCATGATGGCCTGTTGGAGAGGGAAGGAGGTTATCTCTGAGTTCTCAAAGTGCATGGGCTGAAAACTGATCATAGGCATTGTTAGGAGCTACTTGAGACTTGGGATTGCTTTCGACTGTTGAGATTT
Source organism: Malurus melanocephalus (assembly GCF_030028575.1). Classification (NCBI taxonomy): domain Eukaryota; kingdom Metazoa; phylum Chordata; class Aves; order Passeriformes; family Maluridae; genus Malurus; species Malurus melanocephalus. The sequence goes on along the minus strand of NW_026623484.1, from coordinate 1,038,738 downwards.
AGGGGAGACAGGACCTTCTCAGAAGGGGAAGTGCCCATTTGGCCGTTCCCAGGATTTTGGAGATTGCTGTTTTTCAGGACAGAGCCCAAAGGGATGGGGTGTCCAAACCACCTCTACAAATGTCTGGCTCTGATCACATCTGCAGGGCTGGGCTCTGCACCTGCACATTTTCAGCAGTCAAATTCAAACTGAAACAAGGAGTTGCACAGGGCAGAGATGCCATCTAGAGCCTCCTCCTTCCTCGGTGGCAAGCAAGGGCCTGTAGCTGTGACCCAAAGAAGGTATCTGGAGCCAGGAGATTTCCTGCWGAGCCTCGGTCAAGATTCCACCTCTGGAGACAGAAACTTAAATGACTGGGCACTGAGGGATACCAAGACATAAAGTATCAAGGAGGGATTTTACATTCCTAATGCAACTGRCAGGAAAAAAAAGGTTAAACACAAGCTGTGAATGATGGGAGTGAACCTGGTTCAGAACCAGAGGAGGGGGAAAGTAGTTTGAATCATCTCCTGTAAATACAAAAATAAGCCCCTGGGTAAACACTCATTTTAATTATTCTACTGCTGCCAGTCAAAATCTCATGGTTACCTGCTGCTTTCCCTGCCTGCCTGTATCCACCTGTTGTCTGTTTTCAGAAAGTGTGATTTAAAGCTCTTTGGCCTGGGAAAGTCTTTGTTGTGGATTCGTGCCTTGCCYATAATAGAGGCAGTGGACCTGTAGCTTCTGCTGCAATACAAATAAAGAATAATAACAGTGATACTTTTCTCATTTGAGGTTACCTGGGGATAAAGTTGCTGGAGGCATATGACTTTGATATACAGTCAGCTATGTCTCACATCCAATTAAGCTTAACCACATGGTCTAACAAGCTCCCATTAGGCTGGTGAGAGCCCCAGTTTGATAGCAGGGTTAGCTTCAAAGATTTGATGCTTGCATTTGTAGTGATTTCCTTCCCTTGTGCTCAGTTTGTGCTGAAGGGCATGAAGGGAACTTCATATTCAGATGATACATGACCAGCCTGAGAGCTGCACTTTAGAGGACAATTGCACAATCTTTACTGCCATTTTCATCATCTTACAGCCTGCAATACAAGCTCTTGTCCTAACAGCCCTGTGCTCAAGTTTCACTGCAATGTGAAAAACAAACAGTCAAAGAAAAACCCAGCCCTTGAAGGAAAAATACCTGGTTTGCAATATTGGTGTTTTTTTCCTTCTCCATAGGGAAAAAAAAACAAAACTAAACAAAAAAACATAAACAAAACAACAGAAAACCACAAGCACAAAAACCAAACAAAAAATCCCACAAACAAAAAACCTAAACAAAAAAAAAAAAAAAAAAAAAAMCCCATCGAAACAAAACCCCCAAAACCACAAACAAAACAACAAMAAAAAAGAAAAAAACAAAAAACYAACCCACAAAACAAAACTAGCTGTTTTAAATGACAGATGGACACAAGTCGTAACMTACTTCAAGCCTTGACAAAGGAGGATTTAGGCTGTAATGTTTTTCATTTCCCCTTCTCTTTTGGTAGGCYCTGTCTGAATCCGGGATGCAAAGAATCCCTTAACTTGCAAGAAGCAGGAATTCCAAATATGAAATCTGAACCTACCTCTGGTAAAAATGAGTGGAAAGCACAGGCCATGAAATGGAACAGGCTTCAGGCAACAACACCAGGCACCTCTGAGAGACACTGCCTCAAACAGGGTACTTCAGGGAATGAGCACAGCTGCTGGCACAAGACATGATGGAACAAATACTTTGGTGGAAGCAGTTTTGGCAATTTAGCCACTTTGCAATATTGTGCAACATCCCTGTCATTCTTAGGGATAGCTAGAACTTTCTGGGAAACTTTTCTCTGCACAACATCATAACAGGACATCCAGTACCAGCAATTTTTATGGAACATATTGTGATGAATATTAGAGTCAGGCAAARAACGGGAATGCCTGCAAATCCCCATCTGCCCAGATTGCACAGGGCATTTTATAAACTCTGGGATCAATCCTGGTAATAGTTTGCATGCGTATTCACTTTAGTACACAAAGCCCTATTGAAATGAACCAGAAACTTGTACAGTGCATTTCAAAGRGACTTTGCAAAACACTAAGCAATAACTGTGCAGAAACAATAGCTCATAATAATGCCAGAGCTGCTGGTGCATCCTGTGTTCTCAGTGCAGTGCTCCGTGAGCCATCAGTTGTTGTATTCACCTTAAAAAATTCAGGGAAATAAAATACAAAAACAATATTAGAAGTCTGGCCTCTTTCCATGAAAACCAGGAAAATTCAAGATTGCCAAGCTGAAGAAAAGCAAGCTTTAAAGAAAACAAAAAGACCCCAAAAGCAAGGATCTCGAATGAAATGTCTGACAGAGACATGGTCCAAACATGTGGCACTTTAAAAAGCCTCTCACGAGAGTTTCAAGTCTGTAAGACTCAAAGTTGGCACCCTTTAGAATTATCAAAAAGAAGAATTTCAAACACAACGGTCCCTGGAGAACACCCTGACCACAGCATGGAAAATGCAGAAGCCAGAGCAGGCTGGCTGTCAGCACGTGCATTTGAACTGCTCTTGCTGTGCTGGGTTCAGGCTGTGAGGTCCCTGGGACAGACTGTGGCTCCCTCGCAATTTGCACAACACCAGCAGTGTACAGTCAGTGCTTGACAACACAAACATTTTCTCATTTCACCAAGCTCTAAGACATGGAGGAGGATGCTGATGGGGTTTACATTATGCCATCTACTGACTAGTTTTAGCACAATGGCTTTAGATAGCCTATGCAAATCCTACTTCTCAYTGGGTCAATGAGTGAAATGGCTGAAGATATTTTAAGCAACATTAAAGCCTATTTATAGTCACATCTCCTTTCCTTCCAGCGTCCACTGGAGGATGCTGAGCGCTTCTAAGTACTCCACCTGACCTGACGTGTTACATCAGAACTAAAACTTTAAGAATCCCTGAGAATTCTGATTTAATCTAGGAAACCACTCCCAGCACACAGAGTGTGAGAAAGAATTGCTCCACTTCTAACAGATATGCCAGCATTGCTTCACCGTGGGAAACAGTTTCAGGCATTTTGGTTTTTAATGGCACTCTGGGCATAGATGCATGGAACATGCTCTTTATTTCCCCTCCTCTGTACAGTGCAAATTGACAATTATATCATAGAAATTTAAAAAAGTATCAGTGTTCACTTATTACAGCTCTTCCAGCTCATCTGGATCATAGYTTTTTCTTTGCAAAGTGAGGAACAATGCCAGTGTCATCCTGAGGCAGAGGGCTGCCTTCTTCCTTCATTTTCAGGCTCTCTTCTGCAAGCTGGGATAGATACTTCTGCAATCACACAAAAACAAACAAAGCATTGTTACCAAAACTGAAAACATTCAAAATGGGATTCTTTATGTCTTTTCAGAGCTCTAGTTCTTCCAGCATCTCAAAAGAAAAGAAAGAACATAGAAGCCCCATTTTGTTGAAAACCCAAGCCAGAAAACATGGTTGTGTCAGGCAAACTACYCAAAATACATGCAGAGCCTCAGAAGTTTAGTGGTTTACTGTATGCCAAGGGGAACTGGTGACAGAACCAAGAGGACTCCACTTCCCATGAGTCTGTATAAACAGACCTCACCTTTTCTCTACTCCCCTGTGYTATGGGGTAGGAACTAAGTCCACTGAGTCAACTGAATTCTGCTAGGAAAGTACTGGTGTGTCAGAAAATAGATGTAATTTCAGAGTAATGATTTAAAGTTTATATATTACATTTTTAGCATGTCCAGTTCAGAGATACACCTTTTGTACAAGAACATTTTGTTTTAAGGGAATAATTACAGTGATTAATAATTAACACAATTTAGCAGTCTGGCTAGAGTATTCACATTTATTGTGTTTCTCTAAGATAAAGGCTTTCACTACTTTAGGTACTCAGTGAGATTTAAAAGAACAGACATGGCCAGTGAGGCTTTCAGCCTTTTGGCAGTGCTCTTAGTTGGCAGAGCTGCACACAAAATGGATGATGAATGGGTGTGGGTCTGAAAATAGTTCTCAAATTATTTATTCAAGGTCAGCAGACATAGAAATGGATGGAAAGAAGCTTCTCAGCAGCAGCTCGTGCAGAGACACATGGGAAATTCCCACATAATAATGTAGAGGTATTCTAATTAATGACTTACACACATCACATAAGTCACATGCAAGAATAACTGTCCTGTACATTATTAGGATCATAAAACTTCTTTTCTAGCAATTTACTMATTCTGATTTATTTTGAAAAGACCCTTTCACATCACTGCAAAATTTTATCGACTTGCAGGATTTCTCCAGAGTACAATTTACTCTTTGGCATCCATGGGGAAGAGATTAAATGAGAAATGGATGTAAAAATACTAAGGGCTGTGTTAGATTTGCCACATGTTCTCATGTAAATACAAGTTTTGAATGTAAGTGGTTGATCTGAAAGGGGCTCAGCAATGGTAATGAATGCACATAACCATGGCAAAGTGACGACTGCACCCTTGTTACTCTGAGCAGAGAGATTTGGCTGTGGAAATTACACAACCCTCAGTCTTGATCTCTGGGTGCAAAATTCCACATGGCAGAAAGCCAGAGTAAATGTTACAGTAGGATACAGAGATATAGGGTCCATAAAGGCTGGGAGACATGTTCCGTACCCCGTGAACGGTCATAAATCACTAACGCTTGTCCCTGGATCAGATAACCCAGGCTTTTGGGGCTTTTAATGAGCACTGGCCAAAATAAGACTGAGTTTTATCCACTACCTTTAGCTGATGTTGTCAGCTACCATGAGTACCACAAATGCCAGCTTTGAAGTTCACGGATTCAGATTAATTTATAGCAAAATGGCAGTCAAGCAACAAATGTTTGTTTTTTTCATTCAAATACAAGTTTTGACAAATACTGCATAAAGCCGATGAAAAACAGGATGAAATACTGCACTGAGTTGCCAAGGTAGCTTTCACCAGAYGAATTGGTGACAGTTTTCTGTGGTAGTGGAGGAAGCATGGCCAAATAATGGATTTTTTTGATTGGGGAACAACAGTGGATCTGTAAATACAAATACCACCTGGGAAAATAATTTAGTATAATGCAGATAATTTAAAATGACAAAAAGTTTGTGAGGCTGACAAAGAAACAGTCATTTTTTTTATCAGCAACTGATGTTATTCGAAGGGCATCATACTTGGATGAAGTTGGCTATTTTACTTCAAGATAAAACTGTCMTCATATAAACAAGGCTTTAGGAAGGAAATTGGCAAACAAACTGCTTTGTTTCACATTCAAATCAAAACACTGAACATATATTTTGGATGTGGCTCAAGAAGATCACATGAAAGACAATAAGCAGCAAATCAACTATAAAAGACTCAAAGCCATGACAGCACTTGGGACTGTTGTTGTCACTGGATGATGGAATTTGGCATTCAGGCAGGAGAACAGGAACACAGCCTGYAGCAGCACTCCCACAGCTCTGCTACAGTCAGAGTTCCTAATTCCTGTATTGGTGCATACTCGTTAAATTGCATCATCACAGGAGAAGACTGATATTTCTTGCAGAGGGCATAAATGAGCATTWTTGTGACTAAAAGGGTTCTAGCGACACAGAACAATGATTTGAARTTTGCTAAGTTTCCACTTGAGCAGGCAAAAGTTGGACGAGACATTTACTTCCTGTATTTAGTAAGATAAGAGGTATGGCTGGACAGAACAGCCTGTTTTTATTACTGCATTTGACAGATTTAATTTTAACAGCTTTTATAGTCTTTGTTCTTTTATCTTGAGTCAGTGTTASATATCTACCACAGTACTCATGGGAAAGATCTTAACAAGGAGAAGAAGAGGTTATTTTCACACTAAAGTCAGTTTTAGTTGGGCCTTTTTTCTTATGTCTCTAAAAAATAACTTAGAAAATGAAAAAATAATTCCCTCTTCTTCCCATGGAACCAATTTCCAGGGACAGGGGCAGGAGTTGCAATCTTTGCTTCAGTATGAGTTTCTTAGGGACAGACTCGCATGGGATACACAGCCTGCACTGAGTGGTGCCACCTCTGGTGAATTCCTCGATTTTTTTGTATGAAGCAAAAAAAGGCATGCAAACTGGGCACCCGTTTTTCAAGCTTGCACTTAGAGGATCCATTGTGAGCAAACACTGTAGGAAGCTTTTGGAAGCCAGAGGCCTTTGTATGATTACAGCTATGGAACTTCAGGAAAGCCAAGAAGAAAATTCTCCCAGAGAAATTATTTGACTGYGAGTGTCACTAGAAAAGTCAGTGCYTACTARCCAGCTAGGGRAAGAGAGCTATTRCTTRAAGAGAAGCAGAGTTACTGCATTTACTGTGGGCAGAGGAAAGGGAAAGAAAAAGAACAAGCAGCTCTGCTTTTTTCTGTGATGACTTTTGCTAAGAGTATAAGAATKCCGAAACAAGCGTGTGTGCAGTGTACACACCCTGCTCACAGGCAGGGACTGGGGGTAGGAGCCAAGGCCACTTTGAGGAGCCCTGAGCATGGGGCAGGTACTGCTCAGGCTRTGTGACTGATTCTATCCATGGTGCATCTGAAAAGTGACAAAGRCAGGTCTTTGACTGAACTGCAAGCACATGTAGTCTCCTGTTATCAACTGTTGACATGTTTTTGTTATATTCTTATGGAGCAACAAGTACTGACATGCTGCTGCATTGAAATCCTCATGGAAATTGCTCAGCAGTGGTGCTCTGTGTGGCTGGGCAGCCACCCTGCTCTGCACATGGGGAGGGGATTTCAGCGGGTCACAGGAAATGCCTCGCAGAGCCTGTGTGTCACAGCGAGCTGGGAGCTGAAACACGCTGAGAAAGCCACAYTAACACACAAATGGGTCTGGCTACATTATCAGACAAGTGCCATGTTTAATGCTCCTGACATTAAGATGTACTAAAGGCTGCTGCTGGGGTCATTCCCAGTGACAAAACATCTGGGACCTTCTGGAACAGGGAATTAAAGATCTGAGTTGCACATTGTGCTAGTCACAAGGACCAAATGTAAATGAGATCAGATTATCATCTAGCCCCATTTTACTTATGATCCAGAAGTTGATTTCAAAACTTCTAGTTTTAGTTGGGCCTTTTTTCTTATGTCTCTAAAAAAATAACTTAGAAAATGAAAAAATAATTCCCTCTTCTTCCCATGGAACCAATTTCCAGGGGCAGCGGCAGGAGTTGCAATCTTTGCTTCAGTATGAGTTTCTTAGGGACAGACTCGCAACTAATTTCTAGAGAAATTAGTGTGCTAATGTTTGGAGCTACTCACAAGTTCGCTTACTTGAATTTTACTTCATCTGAATTTTGTCCACAGAATGAAAATTAATTTTTAATTGCATCATCTGCCTTACACACAATCCACCCCATGAGCTCATTGTTAGSTAGCTTCAGGTGTGTTTTTACCTGGAGATTTTTGTAGTGAACAGTACTCCTGCAGTGACTTGTTTTTGCTGTCTCTTCGTTTGTGTAGAAGAGCCCACAGAGCTTGCAGTAAAATCCAGTTCTAGGCACCACAAATTCCACACCTGTTGAGAAATTATGAATTACATCAAAATGTCAGTTGAAAACCTACCCCTCCCACAATAAACTTGTTTTCAAAGAAAAAAAAGTGCTATTTAGTTAAATGACAGGAATAGTAAGATTGAATCCTGGATTCGCTTCTCTGATTTTCCTAATTTTGCAATACTGAGCTGTACTTTAAAATCCTGTGCATTGAAAGCACACCGCTCTTTTCTCTCTTAGATATACATATTTTAAAATGCATCTTCTCATAATATTGACTGGAAACTTTACTCYGTAACCTCAAGGGCCAGAAAAGCAATAATACCTTTTAGCAGTTAATGAATGTATAAACTACACAGATTGCTTTTGAGGATGTACTTCTTCCAGGTGTTTTACTCATAATCAGTATTTACACAGTAAAGCCARTACTTCTGTTTATACTTTTATATCAAAGACTTTTAAATTACTAAGTATTTTTTCATATGCATTTAATATATAGTCCAAGGGAATTTATTTCATCTCAGCAGCTGCCTTTTGTCATTAATTGGGAATTAATCAGCAACGCTCTATAATCAAAATCCCATTTCTTTCAACAGCTACCCGTCTGTCATATACCCTGTTCCTTCTCTCCTCACATCGGTTTTGAAAAATAAATATAGCAAGTAGCCTTAAAGTGACATCTTGTTGTGAGCCCTGGGTACTGCAGGGAGCGGCCCAACGTACCCAGGGGAATGCTGAGCTCGGTGAAGACGTCCTCTTGTTCCCAGCCTGGTGCAGAGGTCCTTTGTTTAGACTCTACCTCCGGGTATTCCAGAGATCTCATTTCCAAGTACCTAGAATTTGCTTAACAAATAAATAAATGTATTGAATGAAAACAGTTTATTAAAGAGACATTTGTAAACTTCTTGACTTCTTGGGAACACTTTCTGGGTGGATCTATAAATGAAGGAAAATCTGGAAAAAAARGCTTTTCCATTCAAATCATAGGCCTGTTTAGTGTAACTCCAGCAGCTGTACTACGTTGTGCAGTCACCCCTCTTTCTCCCAGTAGACCATTTTTCTATTTCTAATTTAATGTTATGTTTGGAGGAGTTTTTGTATTTTAATCTCTAAATAGAGCTGTAACATTACCCATCTGTGGCAGAAGCAAGGCCTGACTGCAGTTTTGTAACCACATATGCAACTGCATGACCAGTCATGGAGCTGGGCTGACACAGGGGCTGCTGAGCATTCCCTTCCCATGATTCCTATCATATGAATTATTTTTATTTAAAAATAGAGAAATTTGCTATCACAGAGCTACAGAATTACAGATAAACTGGTCTGATTCCTTTTCTTCAGTCCTTACATCAAAGAACTAGCTCCCTTATCCTGACAAAATTTCAAYTGCATTGCAAATTTTGCCTAGATAAGGAATATATTTTGTCATAAAACAAACATATTTTGCCCAAACAAACCCTTCCTGTCTTTCAGCTCTSTAGTTCAAAGATTTGCAGTTTCTGGCTCTGAGAATGAATTTTTCTTCTCTTTTTAAATATGTCTATTGCATGATTTAAAAGAAAATAACATTAAATCCTTAACGGTTGGCTTTCAAGCTAACTTTAAGCCCATCACAGGATTCCAATACCACAGCAGAGAACCTGGAAAACCCCCAGTAAGCTGGTAAGCTTTTCTTAAGATACCCACAGCCTCTGCGGCATCTTAAGTCCCACTTAAGTTGGTTTCTGTGCTTCTGAGCTGGCAGCTGCATTTGCAGAGGGCCTAGAGCTTTGGACTGCAGATCCCGGATAACAAGTTCATGTCAGAAACCTTGGAAGCATGAGAGGCTCTGGAGCTTCCAGGCTCCCTGCTGACAAGCTGGAAGCTGAGATGCTGGAAACAYTAGTAAATATGCTCTTGATACACCCAACTCTTTCATCAGCTGGCTGCCTGAGAAGCCCAGGACAGCCAACTTTGTCATGCCCAGTCCCATCTCCAAATCCGCAAAGTCTGGCAAGGTGTCTTCAGGCCAAACAGGTAAGTATTGAAAAACCAGTGAGTTTCCAATCTGGTCTGAAGGAAGAAGTTAGCTCAAAATCAGATATTCATAATGAAATGTATCCAGCATTTCATCCAGCTCAAAAATCTTCCATTAGCTTTTTTTTCACAGCCCCTTGTTCATTACATGGGCTCTGGTAGCAATTAAAAAAGAGCATATCTGACCAACATATTCAATATTGTTTTTCACTTCATCTTATTATGCACACCTCATTTGCTCAAGTATCATTTGACAAGGAACTGAATTGACTTTCAGATCCTCAAGATCCCTCTTTTCCTGACAGCTAAAATATTAATAGGTAGCTATGATTACATTTATTGACATTATCTCCCAGCACATCCTATCAGTTATATTAAAGGCAGCAGGCAGTAGATAACACAACATGATAAGGCAAGTCCCCACAAAAGGCATGTATTTGCATGAACAGGGACTGAGAGGTAACAATTTGTGCATGATATCCCTGTTACTAATGCTTCAGTACAGTGTGTAAGAATACCCACCTTGTCCAGGAGCCAGCCAGACATTACAGATACTTTTCTGTTGACCTTCAGAGACTGTCACTCATTTCATTGACAATTCAAAATAAATTTAGCAAGGCACTGAAAGACTTCAGCTAAACTCATGTGAACCTTGACATGACAATTATAGCAGCTTATGCCTTTCAGAAAGCTTGCAAGCTAGTTATCATATTTCCTTCACACTATTCGTCTAAGAGGCTCTAATGGTTTAGCTTGGCCAAAGGCTCTGGGGTTCTTTTACTGAGCTGCTCCAAGGACAAGCTTTCATACTATTAACAACACTTATTCTCGTTAGCAATAAATTTCAGTCTGCCCTCAGAGAAAACATGCAAGGCTCCCTGCAAGCTGAAGGGGAAAAAAGCARTAGTTACCCTTGGCCTCTGGACACTCTTGGCTTCCATGTCTCGTTTCTTCACTGGTGTTTCTAATGAGCGTTTCCGTAACTTCTCTGCTCTCAGCTCCTTGTGATCCCATCTGTTTGTAATCATCTATAAATGTATCAGGGAGCTGGAGAGTCTCTTCTTTCAGATGAACAGAAGGTATATGGTGATCTTCAGGCTCTAAATGAGTGTCAGAGCTCTTACCAATTTTTCCTTCCTTCTGCTGGCAATCAGTCTCCTTAGCAGATTGGTCTTCTTTCAGGGYCCCTGGCTTCTGTTCAGGGTCCAGATTTAAGCTTGATGCTTCAGTTACAGCATCATCATTGTCATCATCCTCATCATCTTCCTGACAGCCACTAGAAGCTGCACTGCCCTTTGCTATTCTGAAGTTTGTTTCTAAAGCTTTATGGGCAAATTTGTCTTCACTCCTGGTTAAGTGGCTGTGATCATTTTTCAATTCTAACACTGTTGACATACAGGGACACATTTCTGAAGCAGCTTTATTTTTCTGATCAACTGGTACTATTTCTTCAAGCTCAGTTATATCAGGCTCCATAATTAAATCATCTTCTCCCACTTCATCAACTGTCACCAATTCCTCCATGTTAGCAGGATACCAGGTCTCACCTTCTATTTCACTTCCACTCTCCCAGTCTCGGTCCTGTCACAAAAATGTAATACATTTGAGAGATTGGTGGTTACAGATCATCACTGTTAAAAAGTGGGCCTTGAAAACAGGAAGAACCTTGATATGGCCATGCCTAACCCCTATTGYATTTTAGTTTCAAGGAGTGATATGCCCTGGTGTTGTGATTTTAAACTTTATGCACAAGGACAAGCAATCTCTATTGAATTATCACATAAAATTCCCTCTGTGGAGATTCTGTAACTGCCTTGGGGATTACAGTCTCTCCAGTCCCCTGCTTCTTGCTTTCCAGTAAGCAGTACAGCAAGGCACAATAGTTACCCTTAGTTATGCAATTGATGCTGCTGTGTGATCCCCAAGGAAATGAACCTCTCCCCTTCCTCCACCTCAGTGCTTATACTGAACCCCATTTGAGCCACTTCCACTTTGCTGGACCAGGTCCTTTAAATTCATATTGTGACTGGGAAAACATGGCTTCCTTCTGCAGCCATTTCCTTCCACCAGCAAGATCCCTCTGCCAGGAACTGTGCTGGTAGCCACTGGTCTAAACCTTGGGAAAAAGCAGGTTTACAGTTWTACTCCAAAGTACAAATTCTGAAATACCTCATACATGCAATTACAGAACTCAGGCACTAATAATGGACTTAAGTAGTCTTAGAATTAAAAGGTATATCTTACTTTTAAGACACACTTGCAGCTTAGATTTCAACTCCCAGACTCCTTGTGTACACATAATCTATTAATAATCTGTATTCTCCTCCTGTTTGGCCATTCCCACACTTCCCCTCCTAGAATCCTAAAACAGCATGAAAACTCTGTGAGTTGGCACTGCTCTTGCCAGGAGATCAGTTTTCTACAGCAACAGATATCAGTATCTTCCATATCTGACCATCAGCCCATGACCCTACAGATATGAAGCTGGAGGAATTCCAGGAACATTGCTCTCCCCTATTGCAATGCAGCAGTTGAGGTGCTGTAAAGGCATTATTTAATTAAAACCAGAAACAATCAGGAGAATACTATTTATAGTTCATAAGGCCAATGTTCTACAAAGTATTCATCATGGTCCCCTCTTTCTCCACTAACTGACTGCATCTCCTATTTTTGGGCACGGTTTGTGAAGTTACCCAGTTCACTTGGGCATACATTCCTTACAGCTGCCACTGCCAAGGGCTGTGTATGTGAAGCAATGTACATGTACAACTAAAAAAAGAATCCTGGAAACTTAAGGAAAAGCTGTCCCTTAAAGCAGAGGTCAAGATAAGGCAAGTTAATTTAGACAGCCTCCTCCTCCAACCTCTTTATGTGTTTTTTTSATGAGGAATTAATATTTCATTCAAAAAAAAGTGCTACCCAATCTAGGATTTCAATCATTTTCTTAAAGAAGCTACACCAACAGTGTGTCACCAACCTTCTCTTTTCCTGTGTTTTCCAGAATCTCTCCGGATTCTTTTCCTTGTTTATTATCTGAAGGTGAGCTCTTCTCTGGAACTTGCTCCTCTTTTTCAAGCTAAAATAAATACATATACACGTATAGCAACACACAGTGGTGGCTCTAGCAGGTTTCTATTCTGGGTTTAGAGAAGCAAAGTCACTCACAAGGTCACATTCTTTATTTCTAAAGTTTATGTAAGTCAACTAGCCTGTGGGAAAAGACCCAACAATTAAATTCCATTAGCAGAGCTGCACAAATAAGAATTAAAAAGAAGAATTTTAAATAAAATTAGAGATGTAATTTGTATCACAGAATTGGCTAAAAGACAGATGGGGGAGAATGTCAATTCATTAAAATTTACAGCCTCCACTCCTATTTTCTACCCCCATTTGTTATGCTGGCTCAGATGTGGTAGGGAGAACAGCAGTGTTAAAACTCTGCAGAAGATCTCGACTGTTTTGTTTATTGAGATAGGATCAGTTGCAAATAGAATTGCTTGCACAGTTCATACTTCAGAAGAACAAAACCACTGTACTATCTGGTACTTAGGAAAAGAGGGATAAAAGTGTGAGTTCGAAACATACAAAACTATTTCTTCTTTTTAAAAGAAATCACTAGCAATAGTCCCTGCAGAGGTATGTCTTTAGCAAAGCCACTGTAAAATAACTTGGAAAACATGCAGAGAAGTGTGATTTAGGATGCTGTCTGACATTTATCTCTGGTATCTCCTCCCAAGGAATCATACTTCATAGCGAAATAGCAGCCAAAGAAGATGATAAAAGGCGGTACAAACACATGTATCTATGGTGTGAGGTAGTGCTGCTGCTGCTTACAGASTAGTGAGTTACAAACCCAGGAAATTCCATCCACTTGGCACCACATGAGAAGAATCAAAGTAAGGTCAACTGAAAACAACCGACAATGGCCCTGACAGCACAAAGGCACAAGCGATAGTTGGAGCCCTGGTCAGCCTGGCTGCAGCAGTGTATCCCCGGGGGACTCCAGGGGAGGCAAGGAGGCCAAGAGCCAGTAACCAGATCCCCAGGGAGTGGGATATGAGCATGGGCTCTACTGGGGCTGAGCAAATGAGGCACCTTGAAGTGTTCCCCCTCCTGCTTTGTCCCAGGGGAGAATCGAAACCACAAACATTGCCACTTTGCAACTGGAAGTATTTCTCCAGACACTGCATCATTTTATAGGTGAGCTGATTCAGTGGTTCTTACCATGGGAAGAGATTTCTGCCAGTACATTGAAGGGAGTGGTGTGAAATTATCCCAGCCACAGCTGAGGGTAGGGATGATTAATAGAAATGATTGCTCTGTTGAGTTTTCCAGAAAGAAATGTTCCTCATTAAAAGTTCATTCCCCATTTTAATAGTATAAGCACTTCCCGGTATAAATACTGCATATGTTTGTAAAGTATCACTTAATTCCCAGATAACTCAATCCTCATCAGTGCCAGTGGAAGGAGGTGATGGATTTAGCAAGAGCAGCTATGGGGCATTCTGCACAGTTAGCAAGAAGACAATTGCCCCTTCACACAAAATTCATATGCAAATAGTAGACTGTCACTTGGTTTTGTTTTCAGCCTCTGTCCCCATCCCCTCACTWGTTACCCAAAGACACAGAATTATAATGTYCATGTACCCAACACCACAACAGTGYAATAGATCTGCATGGTCTGGGCAAAAACATGGGTAAGATGACCGCCCAAGACCTCTTCTACATTCCCTGATTTAATCATGGAAAAACATTTCATGTTGGCATCATCACACAAACAACAAATGCTCTAMGATATTTCAGAAAATCTACTATTGCAGCATTTACACTTCTTACATAGACTTTTAGATCTCTATTTACCTCGTTCTCAGAAGGTTTGGTTTCCTTCACATCACTGCCTTCAGCGGTAGCATCTTCTTGATCTTTTTCAGCTTTCTTCACCTTATTCTTATCACTTTGTTTTTGCCTGGAGCCTTCAGATGCTTTGCTGTGCTTCTGTTCAGCTGCCTCCTCCCTGGCAGTGTCTTCGCTGTAAGAATGCCTGCGTTCCCTTAATTTTGCCTCTTCCTTTCTCTTAGAYCTCCCAGGTAAATCCTGCAGCTGCCTCTGAAACTTGTCAGATTTTGACTTAGAGGATTTTCGGTAATAGTCATCTTCCCTGTTCTTGTAGCCCGATAAAGGGTGAAGAGACCCAGGGGAACCAGTCCTTAAGTATTTTTCTCGGTGTCCTCTGCCTCCTTCAAGCCGTTCATCCAAATCAAACTTGTCCAGTTGTCGGGAATAATGTTTCCTCTCGTGTACCCACGTGTCAGTCCTGTCCCTCTTCTCATCCCCATTCTCTCGCCATTCTCTGCTATCTCTTTCCTCTTCCCGTCGAGAGTACGGGGACTGATCCCATGCCTCTCTCCCATTTCCCCAGTCGGTCCTGCTGGTCCCCAATGGGCTGTGTGGTGAACTGCAGGATGTAAAGCTGGGCGTGTGGGATCGAGGTGACAGTGAGCGGCTTATGGGGCTGCGGGAGCGGGGCCTGTCCGTGCCATACCTGCTGCAGGGGGAAAAGGCAGCTGTAACTGGCTGACCCACTGCTTTCTACCAATTCTTGTACACTGGAAGCTCATGGGGACTGCCCTGGGGACTGCGAACCTGAGACCCCCGGCCTTTCACAGACATGCACTGCACAGCTGCGAACAGTGAACAGGAGAAAAGGCAGTGTCATAGCCACAGAGCTTAACTAAATCCCCACAGAACTGTCAAGAATATATTCATTCGTTCTTAAAAGCGTCTCATAGGAGTTTAGCATTAAAAGCTTATAATATTTAATACCTTTACAATGACCCTAATGTATGTACCCTTAATACTCAGGCAGCTAGGGAATCTCTGACACGAAAGTGACAAAGGCCACCTGTTTAAAAGAGATGTTTTAGGACTGTGRTTCCTCTCCAATTTTACTGAAAGTTCCAGAAGTCAGAGAGATCAGAAATGTACCCAAATACATTTTAAWCTGAACTGCCTCTTTCCCATTTGGTCTCAAAGCACCCCCAGCCTATATGCTTTTCACTCAACAGGGAGGAGAACATAACAGCTTCATTTTWGTGCTATTCACATGCCAGACATATTTTCTGAGACATCAGCAATAGGAACGAGTTATTTTCATAACATGCAGTTTCAATCTGATTTCATTATACAGGCCCTGTATCTACTATTGAACTATATAAAAAATATATACTATTTTATAAGTGAAATCCAAATTAGGAAAGCCAATGAAATAAGAGATGGAAGCACACAGATAATGCTACTTCTACCTGTAGGTTTATAGTCTTCCATTTCCAAACTAGGGAGAAACTTTACCTGTCCACTTCACGCAGCAGATCCCTCTCCCTCTGGGAGTGGATGTCCTGGATTATAGCAGCCACATTCTTGCCTGGTTTCTAATAAAAACAAAGACACTGTTTAGCATGCTGCTCTACTCTCCAAGCTGATACAGGTGATTTGTCCCTCAAGAAACAGTATCCATGCTTCATTCAGTCATACTAGAACTAAAAATATTTAGTTTCAGTGTTGTGTTTACACTCTCTTCTTCAGTTGGCTTCTCAACAGCACGATCAAAGCAGTAAAATGACACAAACGGAAAATTTGCTCCATTACGTTGTAGTACTCTCTCCTCATACTTGGCTGCTCTGACAGGCTTTGAAAACTAGCTTGTCCTTCCTTGTTACACAAWCACTACAGAGCATTTTCTAGGAACTGGATCTAAGAAGAAACAAAACACTCAATTTTTCTAATACAGAATTAAATATGTATAGCAGCCTATCTCTGATCCTCTAGGAATGAACTGCCTTCTCTTGATCTCAGAGTTACTCATTCTGGAGTATAGCTCCCAAAGTCTATGTTTAAACAAGGAGCACGCAGATAAGCTAAGTGCAAGATGTGTACTGGAGTGTTGATTACTCCTATGKAGGATGCACTACAGGCTGGAGTGCTTGCAATTCCTCAAACACTTGGAGCACACATAGATAGATGAGCAACATAATCATGTAGGAACTCAGCAGTTTGTAGTGGTAAATAGCTCATGCATATTCTCTTCTTTGTGTTTTTATTTATTTRCCTTCTTGTGAAGAATAAAATAATTCCATGACCAGAAAAACTGCCATTGTAAAAGCCGAAAAATCTTCCTGGAGCCCAGGCTATCACACTCTCCTGGGTAACTCCTGCCTCTCTGTCAAGATGCACCATCTCCATCACCTAATATCTGAACCCCTCACTGTACCACACTGGGAAAGACTGCCCTGGTTTRCTAACTTTGGGCAACTCCTTTAAGTCTCCATAAACTATTATACTTGTACAGGAGGAAAAGGGACTTTTTCAAAGGTCAAACCAAACCATCCCAGTTCCTTTTTTCCCCCCTTCCTTAAGGCTCATAAAAAAGCCCTGTAACTTCTTAAACTGGAATATTACAGAGTTGTTCTATAAAATAASTTTGTGCTGTGTTAGGTAATATAATACAGAGCTTTTAAGCTCTGCATTGCCAGTTCTGGGCCAAGTCACCATGAAATAAAATTACTCTCTTAGCATTACATGGCAGTATATAAGCCTCTATAAATATGCTCACAAGAGCAGTGATCTTTGGACATCACTCAAGTGTCCACAACAGAAGTGTCACACACTCTACAGAAAATCTAAAGAATATTGCTTTGGTGTGAGTCTGTGCTTTAAAAAAAATCCTTTATAATTTATGTTTTTCACAAGAAATAAAAGAAATCAGTGTGCTGTTCTTTCACCACTKTTTGGTGTCAAGATTGTAATATGGTTCAAGCATGGAAGCAGTGAATAAAGCATTGTTCTGGGCTTAATGCCTACTAAAAGGACAGGACCATCTTATTTTTGCTGACATGTTGTATCTTACACATGGGTGTGTTCTAGACCTTTGTTAAACCAAGCAATRTAGGGAGCCTGTTCAAACAGAAGCTCAGAAGAGATTTTTGAAATAATGGTATGACAGGACCAGAGAAAACAATGTTTCTTCCAAGAGTTAAAACTTAGAATAAGATCAAGCAGCTAAGTATAAAAGACTAATAACATACATTTATTAATTTATCTTTCTGAATTTCTTTTTCTGTAATATTAAAGCATTAATTAGAAATCAGTATTCAGCAAGAATTTTTTTAAGATATTCTCCAAACATGCCCAGCTCACATAATTTGATTGGGAATAACCATCTTACCTTCAGCTGCAATTCCTTGTATCTTTTAGACATCCTAATCAGTAATTTGTCATCATTTATCATAGCAGGTTTTTCTTTGTAGTACTGTACCATGGCTTGGGCTGCTTCACTGTAAGCCATTTCCAGAAAGGCCTAGCACAAATGGAGACAACTTTACAATTGACTACGTAATTAAAAATACAAAGTATAAGAGAGAAAATGCAGCACAATAAATTTCCTCTGGATTCTTCTTGTGCAAAATGTCTTGATAGTACAAAAATGGGTAAATTTCCAGGCCTGAAGCATTAATGGYAACATTCAGCCCATTTCTCAGTCTTTTTTAACTGCAAATAATAGTTTCGAATCAGCTATTAAAACAAATATGTGACCTTAGAAGCCAGTTTAGTCAAAACCTAAATGAATGGTATCTCGTATTTCTTGACCAACAGTGTTCAAAGCCAGGCTGGATGGGGYTCTGGACAACCTGTTCTAGTGAAAGGTATTCCTGCCCATGGCAGGGCAGGGGGTTAGAACTAGAGCATTTTTAAGGTTCTTTGAACCCAAACCATTCTATGATTCTGTGATTTATAAAGATTACAATCTCAAATATTGTCCACTGGCACAGATTCTACATCCATCCATTTTGCCTGCTGCAGGAATGCGAGAGAAGGTATTCTACTCTTACCAGCTTACATCACTGGTACACTTAAGATACTTAAGGTAGACTTATGCTACCATAAAAAATAAGAGAATTCTGAAACTAACCCTAATAAATGGCTGAGAGGAGGCAACCAAGTTATTGACCTTTTTAAAAAATCATTAAAAGTACAGTTTTACAACAGTTTTTCATTGCAATTTCTGGAAGTTTTAAACAAGAAGGCAGTGGTTATGTTTATGTCCTCATCTAATTGAGTGACCCCCTTTTTTTTTTTTTTTTTTACTTTGACAGCTGGCTTTATATGTTTAAGTTTCTATTACTAAAGAAGAGATTTTCCCTAAACACTGTCTTCAGGTCTCTATGTCTTTATGCCAATAGATGCCAACACTGGTAACCCCAACTGTACAGTACCTGATTAGTAGATTTCATGAGGATATAGTTGGTGACCTTTCCAAATGGGAGGCCCAGGTTAATGACATCATTCTCTGTGCAGCTTCCCTCAGGGAGATTGCAGATGTGAACAACTCGACCCAGGGTAGATTTCCTCTGGGGAAACTGGGRAAAAAAAGCCCAACTGAAACCAATGTTTTTATCTTAGATATTCTATCCACTAGATAACATCTTACATTACTGCAAAAAATGAAATCCTCTGCCCTGCATACCTGTTATTAAGGAAAAATACCCTTTAAAAGCTTGCAATTCAATGTTCTAGTTTAGAAATACAAATGGGAAGGGAAATGTTGAATGGTAGTGCAGGTTGCAGTGGAGTTTCCATCCCTGGATTTTGCAAAGTCCAGAAAGGATTTCTAGAAGATTRTCCTTCAAACAAGATCAACAATATTCCTGCAAAAACTAACTGTTCACTGCAGTCCCTACTGAGTTTATGGATATTAGAACTCAATTTAGGTGACTACGTGGGTGTTCAGGACAGCAGGGACTGAATTTAAATCCTTTGTGGAACAGATTGGGCCAGGAGTAAAAGTGATATCACTTAGCTTGTGAGAAGACACACAACTGTACCTGGTGTTAGAAGACCTGCTACTTTCCCCTTTCCCTAAAACACCACACAGGAGGAGGAACTTCTYCCCCTGGGGCACAGTAATGCACTGGACACACAGAGAGGCAGAGCTCCTGAAATGGGCTGGCACAGGCACACAGCACTGGAGTGGGGAAGGGTGGAAGTCTATTTTGGAGTGCTGGGGCAGTTCCGAAAGAGTCACCCATGTCCCTGACACGGAAAGGAGGCTCTACGCTCCCTGTGCAAAAGGCATCAGGGTACACCCAGAGAGAAAGTTAATTTACCACAGCTAATGACAAGAAAAACATCACTCACATGGGATTAAATCTTTCCGGACTACCTCCAAGTTTATGACCTCTGTGTTAGGATTTTACTGAAGAAGTAACTCTACCTTCAATTAAAATTGTGCCATTCAAGGGAAGATGCAAATCATGTAATCTTGTGGGATCAAGTTCACCAGAGCCATCACAAATGTTTGGCTTGTCAGCAAGTTCACAAGTTACAGAGCTAATGTTATCTTATTTACACCTCCATCCTGTTGCCTTCCCTCCAGACTTCACCATTTAACTMTGTGTGTACTTTTGCTGCATTAGGACCCTGTATTATACAGCGATCTGCTACTTAGCTTACATCTCACAGAGCCCACCAGTGCATAAGGTAAGTCAAAGATGTGCAAAAGTTCAGAAGTGAGATACTTTCTCTAGCAGAAAAATAGCAAAGACCTGGTCCCTAAAAAAAGATGAAGCAACTCAACTCCAATTGAACAAAAAAGGTAGCGATGTCTGCACGTGTCTGGCAAGGCAGAATGTAGCACAAAACAGAAGAACATAACTATAGCTAGAGGAAAAGGAAAAATCAAATGCAGTCCCAGTCTATCCCAGGTCACCAACCACCTTCTGTTTGCTTTGTTAGATCCGTTAARAGATGGTGTGTAAGTCTATGGGACTAGAAGGGCTCAACTCTTCCCTGCCYTGGCTCCAGAGCCCGTGTTCCCACACACACACCACTCAGTACATTAAATCAAACAACTGTAAGCCATTGCCACTTCCCCACAATTGGCAATGGCTTAAATTAAAACGCTATGCCATAAACCAGCTCTAGTTCATGATTAAGAAGTGGTCACATACTCATGCCAGAAGTCAACGGGCTGTACCAAGCAATAATCTTGTCAGCTGACTGCAGTTAAACTGGACCCATTCATGAAATAGAGCTGTAAATCATGGCCAGAAAAGGAATATACACCTTCCATATCTACAATGAGGAAGTTAGAGGTGCTGTTAYATGCCAGGTGTTAAATGTAATTTTCAATAAGACTTGAAGTTAACTTCCTTTGCAATCAATGCCTACCCAGGGGTTACCAATCCAGCTTCATGACTACTACCAAACAAATAATTAAAAATTGATGCACAGCAGCGAAATGCACCTCATATTATTTGCGATAATATTATTTCACCAATCTAATTCAATTTTTTATTACAGCTTCTTTTCTAAAATTTGTTTCTTGCTTTTAAAATTATTTATCCCYTTCTTGAGCTTCACATGAATTTTTTCTAAAGATAGTAAGAAACTGCCAATCTCATCCCTCCAGCACCACTGGCTCTCCACGCTTGAGTGAAGACTGGTAGCACTTGCCTTTTAAAGAGGGATAGAGTTATTTGCAGACRGACAGCACAGAGCAAGCTCTTCCAGAAATCTGAACACTTTGTTTATGATTACATGCAGGGTCAAGTGTAATCTCCTACTGCTCAGTTAAATGGCAGCAGCTTAGCTGAAAGTGAACACTACCGTGCAAAGGTGTAATAAATTAAAAGCCACCTGGGTTGCAGAGTGAATGACAGCTGGCAAGCTCAGTCTTAACACCTCTAATATAGCTCCCTGTTCATCCAATAAGCTTCTGGAGAAAAAAGCTCGGGAAAATCAAAGTTATTGTTTCTTTTATGTCTCAAAATACTGCAGGTCATTCAGAAGGAGGACWTCTTCAGACAGCTTAAATGATAAATAGTGACAGATTCTAAAGAGAAATGACACTGGTATTAGCAGTAATTTCATTTGTTGCAAAGTTGACAGACATGATGAAAAGGAACATTCCTCTGCACCCACTGCTAGTCCACCTCTGACCTTGGAGGCAGCTGTCATGAGCAGCTCTGCTCTTTGCTTGCCTGCACACACAGTGTCTGTCACAGGCAGAAGCTGAAACCCCTTCAAATAMCCTCTTGCACAGTAAAACTGCACGGTAGAAAATTAGCTGGATTAAGGAAATCTGGGTGACCCTTCGGCAAGCAGTGCCTGATGTGAACTGGAGTATCACAGGGACACAACTCAGCCTGGCTTTCCAGAGTGTCTGAGGCCACATCAGGAAAGATATATACATAAAAGTTAACAAGGTGAAAACTTGAACCCCTGGATTACTGCTGCTATTCCATGAACGTCCTAACATAAGTCTTTGGTGCGTCYAGCTCTAGTTCTAGCTTTCTAATATGTGATGAGTTTCATTTTAACCCTAACAACTTTGTATTTT
>NW_026623484.1:838547-1016750 GCF_030028575.1 Malurus melanocephalus | reverse complement strand
CCCCCCCCATTTTAAAATCTTTCTACTTTGTCAGTGTAAGAACACCTTTTAATGATGGTTCTTTTTTTTGGCATTTTTTATGAGAGTTAAGAATTCAAGTATGCATTGGACCAATATAACTGGGGACCTGTGCTGAATGCAGGGCAGGCTAAACCATGGGAAGTTCTCCACCAAAGCAAACTTGCTGAAAGACTACCAGTGGCAGCAGAGGATATAAATACTACACTAAAATAAACTAAGGAAAAGTTAGTCCAGTCTCATGAACTGACCTAGAACCTTCAGGTGAGTAACAGTGAAGCTGCTGCCACTACCTTTGCCACTATTGCTACCTGGGTGAAGGACCTCAGTGTGAGAAAGGCAGAGAGCAATTGCTACAAATAAATAACCAGAGAGACAGAAGGTCCTTKATGGGGTCAACACTGAAGGTAACTAAAACCTAATCCAAATCTTCATTCCAAACTGAAGCTGACCTTCYTGGGTAAAAAAGACTCAGACAATGGGGGATAAAAGTCAATGGAAAACACACACAAAYTAATTTACCCACCTCTCCAAATACTCCTGACAAGCAAACAACTGTTAGCACTGGGAAAAAAACAAAACTAAACAAAACCTACAATCAAGTTCAGATTTGGTTAAAATCAAAAGCATAAAGAACTGCAGGGAAGTTGAAATAACAGAGTGAATGTTCAGATAATTGTGTAAAAGCAAGCCTTGAGGGTTTTAATTCCAGATAGTAGAAGTGGCTTCTACAAGAATCTCAACACAGACATCAATTTGCTTAGGTACTCACCCCTGATGGAGGAGAAGAAAATGTAAGACCTGGCTGGCCAAAGGATCTTGCTGGTGTAGTGATAAAAGATGCACCAACATTTGATGGATAATCTAAATAATGAATTACACACATTTCATTAAAATCTCAAGTCGTAACAATAGCATTAATGTGCTTAGTAAGCAATGCCCCATTTACATAGTAAGTAATTTCATAGTCTCTACACCAAATTATACACTATATTGTTGTACTGTGAAAACAAGTTATTGTTTCAAAGGAAAATAAATTCATATTTCAAAAGGCATAGTATTGGCTTTTAGTCTTTTTGTGCACAACTTCTCAAAATTTTTCCTTGGAAACTTTTATCACATTTCATTTAAAAAACCCAGTTCCCCTCAGAGACCGATTTCCTTCTTTTCAATTAAAAAATGTGTTTTTAACTATTGAACATATGACCATTCACCTTCAATACTAGATGGATTGAAAACTGCTGCATTATTTGGTGATAAATGCAATGTTCCATCTGCTGAGCTTAACATACACCGGATACCAGTGCTGGAAAAGAAAAAAAAAGTACTTTAGGACCATATACAATGTGCCAAAAATATTAAAGCTTAATTATTAGGCAGTAAATTCCCAGTGGAAAACCACTGAAGGAAAGGATGCTCTGTTAGCAATTAATTTTGAAGAGTGACTCTAAATTAGTACTTACTTATCTGAAAAAGCCATACATTTTTGGATATGAAGACTTCCCTTAATGTGTTGATCCCAGTCCTATGTTGAAACAAAGAGATGATGAGGACAGGAAAAATCCTGAGACAAATTTACAAGAGATTATTCCTCCATTCAGTTTCCCTTATTCCAAAAACAATACTGAGATGCTGAAGATCAAGCTGTGTGATGCTGAAGCCAAGCACATCTTCATCCAATGCATTTAGTAATTCGTTATTTGAATGTTAAATTATCAGTTACAAAAGGAAAGCTTCTCTGCATTAGCTTTTAAATTTAAATCTAATTTAAATATTTCTAGTAATTAAGTTACTTCACTCTATCTGAAGAGCTCATCCTTCAAGGTGCCAAGCACCCTCACCTCCTKCAATAGCCATAAGGAAAGTGTTCAATATTCAGGGCAGCCAGGACAGTGCTTATTATTTCACTAGATCAGCAGCAGTTGTCGAACCATATTTAGCTATTTACATTTCTATGATCCAATTGAGGCAGTKCATTAAACACCAACTATCACATCCCCCAAAACTCACTGCAACATTTCYCTTGCCCTTTTAAAACGTTTAATAAAAAAAAAGAAATGCCCAGCATGCCCTASAGAGGGGCTACTTCAGCCCAGCCCTGCAAATTGCAGTAACCACAGCCAAATGTTTTGCAAGCAGTTGCTAAAACAGAAAAGGGAAATATGAAAGCAAATACACTYGAATATTCCAAATCTCTAGGGTATGTAGGGATCAGGTACTATTTAATTTGCTGGCCATTTTCCTTCCTACATACATGCTGTTATAGTTTAATTGTCATGCYACCATCAGCATGAGAACACATGCCTTTGTGGTTAGGTGCTGGTCCTGTGATGTGACAGAAATGTCACGAGGACCTGTTGAGTGGGGCCCACCAGGAGGCCAGAACAGCCATGGATGGCTGTGGGGTTCAGAGACCCACTTAAGTGGCCTTCTTCAGAGCTGACCTATATAATGTGACCTACAACACACTGCCTGGGCAACTGGGAAGCTGTTTTTTGAGGGTGAGGTTAAATTTGAAGCTCCCTTGGCAGTATGAACAGAGAAGTGGGAGCTGAGTCTGCACCACATGTGCTGGGCAGCTTCTTGCTTCCAGGTCAARTCACTGGGGACCTTGAGCCCTAAATTTTCCTGTGAGCTACCAGGAAGAAAGAATTCCAACAGAGGAATTGTTAAAATACTTTTATCAAAAAAATGTGCTGGTTTGTTTAAGCAAGCTGTTTCCATGAGACTGTCAGGGGGAAGCCTTTGGGATCAGAAAGGGAGAAGCAGATGGAACTACTGATATGGGGGTTGCAGCATTGGCTTGAGCATTGGGGGATCTGCTTCAAGCTCCTCCCCACCTCAYTCTGGGCCCATGAGGTGAGCTACAATCTTGGCTCAGACCTCACATTTCTCACGCCAGTGCTGTAATCTCACCATCTTTCACRGCAAGATGTGGAACAAAACCAGATCTCAAAGCCTCAGTAACTGCCATGAAACAGATGTACCATGCCCTAAGCAAAACTATGGGCCTTTGTTTCTGCTTCCTCAGAGCACCTCTATGGTGATGGACACCAGTGGTGAGGGATGGCAGCCTGTTCAAGGGTCTGAACCATGCCCAGGAACACCCTCAAGCCACTCACCTTCAGATCGAAGATCTTCTTGTCGCACAGGGCGCAGACGTGGGGGAAGTGGAGAGGGGCCACGCCRCGGAGGTCGCCCAGCTGGTGCGGCAGCAGGGAGCGGGTGGGCAGATCGGGTGTGCCRCCACTGCGCTCCTCCTTCTGCCTCATGCGAGGGCTGCCGAAGCTCTGTGCGCTGTGGTTGAGGCGGCCGAAGGCGGGGGGGGCAGCCGTGCTGAACTTTGTGTCAGGTGTCGGCTCTTCGGGGTTGTACAGCTCGTTTCTTATTTCATACTGCTGCTGACTCGCTGACGGCCACAGGCTGTCGCCGGGCATGAGGTCAGGCTTGTTTTGGCTGGGGAAATTAGGGATATTTTCCCACTGGTTGCTTGCACTGCTGCCATGCAAGACAGGGCCGGGATCTCCTTTCGGATGGGAGCCCGAGTGYGGGTCGCTGGGGAAGGCCCGTGCTGCCCCGTGCTGTGCCGCCGCCCCGTAGGACTCCTTGGGAAATGCCGCCGCCGCCTCGTGCTGCAGCTGGCCGGGAGCCCCAAAGTGACCCTCGTAGCGTGGCCCTGCTGCTGAGGTGGCGGTGTGGGTGCCACCAGCGAGGAAGCCATGCTGGCTGGACTGTTCCCCCTCCGAGGCAAATGCCTGAGGGGTCGCGGTGATGGTGTTTTGCTTGTTGTACTCATAAAATCCTCCTGCAGCAGTGGACGTGGAGGCACCTCCTTTGTTGAGACCCACCACCACAGGTTGCTGGCCAGAGGTCGGAGCCATGACACTTCCAAAGGGATTCATGACAATGGTGTTGGAGGCCTGGGCCTGGACGGCTCCCAGCCCTCCTCCCGGAGCAGCTAAGGCTGGGCTCTGGGCAGGAAAGGCAATGCTGCCGGAGGGGAACCTCGTGCCGGCGATGCYGGGCCCCTGGGGCGGGCCTGTGGCGTGGCCCTGTGGGGCGTTCATCACCGTCGGGTGCCTCAGCTGGTTGAAGAGCGGCTGGGACATGGCCACTTTGGAGAGCACCTGGTTGAGGACAGTGGCGGCGGCCGGGTTGTTGGTGACAGCAGTCTGAGCCAACTTCAGCCTGTGGAGCGTGAGCTGCGCCTGGAGCTGCGCCAGCTGCAGGCTCGCCGGCGAGGGGAGCAGGGGGCTCGGGGCACCGACAGAGAACGGRCTCTTCTCCAGGAGCTTGGCAGCGCTGCAAAGGAGCAGGACCTGGGTTAGCTGAATTCGCCCCATGTCTACCTAAGCCCACCTCCTGTTAAAGCCCGGCAGGGGATACACAGCTGCTTCCAGAGATTCAGTGTATCCAGTGTATCCGGGTGACTGCGAATGTATCCGTGGCAAGTCATCTTCCTTTCCACATCTGCTGCCACATCTCTTTCAATGAAAAAGCTAATTGGTAGGCAACTATCCCAAAGATCTTGTTTTAAAACTCTCATTTCATCCCTCATCAACTTCTGGACCAGACTTTCAGCTCACTGTGAGAACCCACAGTATTTATGCTTCTAATGAAGACCAGCAAGGGAGGCTACACAGGGCCTCCCACACCATCTCCAAATCAACCGTTTTCCCCCCTTTTCTGCACTTCATGCAACCTTCAGCCTCCCTGGTGAAACATCACCGATCCTGACTGATTTTATGATATCACCATTATTCTCTTTTCCCACAAAGTAGGGGGATGTGAAGAAAAGTACATCAAAAGAGATTTTAAAGCCAGCCCCATATGTATTTCCCACTAGCACATCTGACTGCATAAAGCAAGATGAAATATTCCACATGCATTTATTTTGATTGTTTACAGTTCTTATGCTTTTAATCCCCACAGCAGCCTGTTCTGTAACAGTTTCCCTGTTGAGCAAATGCAAATATAGAGGAGGAGAAAAAGTGAATAAAATGCCAAAAGCAACTACAAACAGACTATCCTGAAGAGTTTTCCCTGTTCATCTGGAATATAAGACAAAATTTCTGCAGTGCCAGCTGGTGAAAATCAAGGTCTTTATACTTCCTAGAAATACGAAGTGCACTAAATGTTGTCCTTCAAGTCTCATAAATGGGATGAATAAATGACTAAACTGCCTGCTGGAATTCCAGAGCTGGGAAAAGAAGAAGTCACTTTTTCAGGCCATGGTTCCTTGCTTTGGGAAGCACCTTTGAGACATCTCACCAGTTCACAGCACCACCACCACCAAATCAGTCATTTTCATGCCCCTACTGGAAAAATGCTACCCTTCTGTTTCCAGCACAGCCAGCACAGCTCACAGCCAGCACAGCTACTCAGTGCATTACAAATGGCTGTTCATTCTGACAGTGAGAGCAGAGAGCACTCACACAACAGGGATGTGGTCCAAAGCTCAATTAATTTATATTGTAAAAATGTATTGAGTTTCAATTGAGGCGTTTCAAAGTAGCAGGAACTATGCATCAACCACTACACAACCCTCACTGTTAATAATTGGCCAATTTGCTAAACTGCATGGATGAAGCTGTAGTTAATGATAAATGTCTTGTCAGCATGCTACATTTGAAAACCACAAATTAGGAAAACATCTGCTTAAATCCAAAGTATGACTAAGAGAAAATGAATGGGTTTCATATTTAACATTTAACTTCCACTAGCAACTGCAAGGCACATCTGTCTCCCAAACTACAAAACGCCGTTTGGATAAGTGCATCATTATGTAATGACACGACTCCCTGCCAGCACAGGCTGACACCAGTGCTCAGCTTCTGAGCTGAGGTGCCTTTTGTTTTCCCATGTGGTTTCCATCACTTACTCTCTACTTGCACTTACAACACAGTTTGCTGTAAATTTGATTATGGATGAGAGTCAGGGCACAAGTACAGTCAAAGCAACACAGAGGCTCTCAGACACTCTGGTGCATGAGATCCTGAGGACCTRTAAAAGCTGCAGAGAAGCCCATGTRGTGACAGGGATTCAACGAACAGGAGATGCCACAATGACACACGCACTGTCMTCACCACTGGKAGACATGGCATGGCCCTGTGCCAAGGATGTATTGTGCCACCAGCATCTGGAGTGCTCTGGCTTTTAGTGTGTTCTCTGGGACTTGTCGCAGTCCTGACAACTGTTTCATTTTATAGCTAGTTACGCCTTTTGTTCTTTATGTAAGCTGCAAAACGCTTTAAAAAACTTTCACAAAGTATGCATCTAAGCTCTACTCAGTGGTCTTAAAAAGAAAAGCCAGCAGCATATAACGTTTTCAACTCAGGAGCCACAGATGATTCCTGTTCCCAGCAATGGAATTCCACTGTGCTGCAAGCCTACGCAGCAGTGTGCATGTCCAACAGCTGCAGCCACWTCCCAGCTCTGGCAGCTACCTGCTGGACACAGGCACAGGCTCCCCCTCCAGAGAAACCATCTCACTTGACACTGCCACAAGCCTGAAGCTGCCTCAGCCTCCTCATATTTTGTCCAACTTTGGAGCACAGTCTCCAAGCACCCGCCCAGAACACCACCAGGGCCCTGCCAGAACAGCCCTGGGCACGCTCCCCAGGCGCAGGCTCTCCCCAGCTCCGCACTCATTCCTGGGATCTGCCACTGGGCATGGGGAAGGCAAGGCCAGAAGTGCCCTGCACAGCAGCACTGGGAGCTGCTCTGGCCACCAAACAGCCTTTGGGCCCTTCTGTGGAGTGGGACAGCACCAGATCCTTGAACCTGATATCTTCATCTCTGGATTGTAGGCCAGCAGTGGGAAGGATTGAGGAAAGGACACAGGAAATCTTATCTGCAGAAAAATGAATGTTGTAAGAACAAGCCACAGCCTCCAATCCACTCAGAGAGGGACAGAATTATTGGACGCTTGCTCCCATGCACCAATAGGTTTGAGAATGGCCATAGCTTCAAAATCCATGTCTGTTATGAATTTCCAGATTTCAGGGCGTTTCGGGTTGCAAAGTTTATCCTCTCACAGCAGAAACAGAATATTTTATCATCTAACCAAGGCAAAGAAAGAAGGGCTTGTTCATGGGTCGGTGGGAAAAGCAAGCACACAGATGAGAGATTGGAGAAGAGCTGTGTATCTTTTAGAGACACCCAGATTTGAGGATTTCTGTTCTGCTATGGCACAAAAGATACACTGGGCCAGTGTGTTCAGCTTTGAAAGTTTCTTTCCTTCTATTTTACTACCAAAATATTTATGTATTTGATAACATAATTTTGTAAAAAATTTTTATACAGACTTCCTAACCTACTGGAAACACAAGGTGATAATAGCACTCTGCTAAGGCATTTTGTGGATGCTGTTCCCCAGTCAGACACACACACCTCCCACCCCCAGCTCATCCTCAGGTTACCAAAAGGCAGCCCCCACCTGCTCGTGGGGGGTCTCTGCCACAAGATGATTGAAAGCAGCTGAATGAAGCTCTCATTCTCCATCAAGCACTCAGGGAATTGGCCTGCGTCAGACAGAGTGAGCTCTATCCCGCACAAAACATTCCCGATTATAAGGTCAGCAATGTAAAAAGTAAACAGAAGTTGTCCTCTACAATTATTTATTTAACACCCGCTGTACAGCTGGCCCACACCAGCACCACTAGGAACGCCAGAAATGGTCTTTCTTTGCTAAAATAACGACAGGCGGAAGTGCTGCCACACTTCAACAAAGTTTCAACAAAGAAATCCATAGTCCAGACAAGTTTTCACACAGCTCTGAGAGACAGGAGTTGAAATTGTACCTTGATATATCAGCACTCACAATGGGATTGCAAACACTGGCAAGGTCATATCATCATAAATCAATTCAGCCCACCTGTTATCCCTGTAATCTTTATGATGTTTTTAGCATCCAACAACAGTGTCGGAGGTAAGGTATCTAGATGGCTGGATTATTTGAGCAATCCTGTCTACAAGAGTGATGAAAAGGCTGACCACAAAACGTATCTATTAGAACAGACCAACAGCCTGGAGCTTGATTTTTCAACTGACAAAAYTAAGGGTTTCAAAATGCTGCCCAGCACCTTTCAAAATCAAGAAATAATAAAAAAAAAGCTTGTCTAATAAATTGATTATCTGAGTTGCAACTATTTATATACTCACAAACATTTGAAATGGTGTATAGAGTGTGAATTTGAATACTTTAAAAAAAACCAAAACAATTCATAGCAGGGCAGAATTTGTTTTCTTACATCTTCCAAGGATCTTGCATATCTTCTAAGATTTTTGCATTCCCTCCACTATGAGATATTTCCTTCACATATAATTACACCTACCTGTCAAAATATTTGCAAGAGAAATTTTTAATATTTTGTTCCAAAATGCACCTCTTTTTTTTTCCAAGCTGTCTGTATTACTGTATTAAAATTTCAGAGTTAAAATAACAAGGACATTTACATACCCAAGYATGCTAAACGTATCATCATTCTGCACTAGTACAGTATTAGGTTTGAATGTGTGCAATAGCATGCCGGTTTTCCTAAAGCAGCTACTGAATCAATTTTTTTAACAGTTAGCAAACTTTAAATTTATAATCCAGGACTCTTGAATACATCACACAGAACCATTTACTAATTATGCAAGCATAAAAGAAATCATATTCTGTTAACAGAAACATGAAAATCCCTTCCCTGTAATGTATTGTTTATGTGAAACATGTGGGGCTGGCTTTTCTAAACTTGTCCAAAACAATTTCCACCATACTAAAAAACAAATAAAAATGCCTTAAAGGTATACAAATCAACTGTTTGATTATGAAGTTGGCAAGATCAATTTTCAAATAAAAATGCATCATTTGACAGTACTTCACTGAAATTACATGTGTGTATATGAGGACAGAATCTGGTCTCTTGAATACAAGGAAACTACCATGTCCTATTTCAAACATTAGTAGGAGTAAAGACAAAGTTCAGTAATGTACACAACATATATTAATAATAATAATAATAATAATTAATAATGATAATTACATTTTACATAATGCTGTTTTGCTGATCCCATTAATAATACAGGGTCTATGTTCACTTTTGCTTGTTGAATAAATCCARCACTTATGCCAAGGAAGACTGGAGCATTGGTTAAAAAATGAACAYATGAATTTTTCCTATTCCTTTAGATTGTTTCTGGTTGATACTTAAGAACTGTTTACTTTCCCTTCAGCTCCACAGGAAGTATTTTCTTTTGGTGTAAGTAAAATTAATTTCTTTGTCAGAAAGGTTTGGAAAGACTGCTCAAAGGAGAAAACCCTTCACCTTTATAATTTAAACTCTGAAATCATCTACCATCACCCTTTTTTTTTTTTCCTGAGTTCTGGTTAGAAATGACAAAGAAAGAGAGATCATGTTTCCCAGTAAGTTCAGCTAATGATGGGGAGCACTAAAAACCTTAAGCTACTTTAATACATGCATAAGCTGTGAGTAAAACCCTTCTTATCCCAAATAACGATTTCTAAAGCCCTCCATTACGCTACTGAGAGARGAAAATAAAACATCAGCCAATGTATACATGTGCTTTGCCAAGTGAGTTTTGCATGTTTGGCAGTGCTAAACTCTACTATTTGGACAATTATCCAACATAATAGTTAGCTGGAAGATGAAATGTAAAGTGTTATCACAGGGCTGCTAACCCCAACRTTTACAAAGCTAATTGGAGTTAAGTGCTTGCCTCCTACCAAGAGTCCTTCTGCTCATTTGAAATGTTCAATCCAAAATGTTCTCTGCCAGGCAATTTTCACTGAGAAAGGAACAAGATAAAGGGGCAAAACACAGTAGCTCTGTCATGGATAACAGTTCTTTGTGATCACAGAATTAAAATGGAAGTGATCTTAGTAGGATGGTTAGACCAGTTCCTGAAGCGATCAAGCTGAACTCAACCACTTGGGGCATATTTATTTAATCTGCTCTTAGGAAGCTTCTTTGCTGGATATTTCATGACCTCCAGGGATAACGAATTGCTCCAATCGCCTTGATTTTACAAAACTCCTCTAAAGTCTATGGTGGCTGCCTGCTGACACCATCAATTAGTCTTCCCATGCACACAAAGAAGGGTTTCTCTTACCTTCCTGTAGCTGCTGTTATCATATCTTCTCTGCAATCATCCAAGCTCCTTTGTTTACACATTTTGTGTGTTGCRTTTGTTTGCAATGCCCAGTCTGAACACTTTTCTTCATAAGAGCACAGCCCCATGGTTCCCTGTTACAGTCAGCCCCTTTCCTAAAGGGCTACTGCCCAGGGATGCTGGTTAGGAGGAACCTCAGGAGCAGASCTGGTCTGACTTCCCACACAATAAAGACCAGCTCAGTCCTTGCTTCTTTTGATGGTCCAATGGATGAATTGTATCACCATTTCAATTTAGCCTCATCAATATTGCATCCAGGTTACATCAGATCCGGTTTGCCAGGATTACTCTGAATTCCYATGCTGCCTCCACAGCACTTGCAAATCCTCTCCTCTTGGCACCAGCTGCCAATTTAATGGATACTTTTCTCACCCAAGTAAGTTATCAATGAAAGCATCAAATAAACTAAGGGCTGTTCCCAATAAGGGAACTGCGATGCGCTTTCCATTTGCTCTCCAAAGACCAGTAATTCAAGGACATGTTATCCACCTTGAAGCTCTGTTTTGCATACTTAAGAGACCACATTTTTTCCTCCCTGACAGTCACTTCTGCTCAAAAAAAAAAAAAAAAAAATTGTTATATTTGCATTTGGAAGAATAAAAGGGTGGATCATATCTGGTGAGACTGATTTCTTATTAACAACTCTTGCTCTATATTTCGGGGAGAGTTGTCTCAGACTGTTGTTTAAAATCAACTATATAGTCTAGATTCTTTGGAACAACATTTGCCTCTGTTTCATTTTATCTGTTTTCAAATGCTGAATCTGGTGCCATAAAATCAGTTGGCACCTAGAGCATGAGAACAATACCAGGTACCAMCGAGGTCTGAGCTGGCCATTATAATTCATCTTCAGTACATGTTTTATTCTGAAAATATTGTGTGGAACTTATATTCCTTATATTGTGTGGAACTCCRGATTGCATACTGGGCTTATTCCTGCCTTTCCCTATGCAATGCATCTCTCCATAAATATTTAATTAGACAAAGTTCAGCTCTTTTCAAGTGAGACATGTAGTCTAGCAAATGTACCACCTAAACCCAARGCTCTATGTAATTATTTCTAAAAGTTAGGAAAGTTTTCATATTCTTTCATTATATTTAAATGTAATATTGTTTCATGGTATTMAAATTATATTTTGATGACATGCCACAATATGTCAAAGATGTTTCTGAGAATTAGTGTGCACATAGAAACATTAGTCTGTATTTTAAATTTCAGTAGGGAGCCATACTAATTCCTTTAGCTATACTGCAACTGCTTCCCATGGAAATTTAATTCTTTATTTACTAAAGTTAGAGAACTATATTTTGAAAAGTATGTTTAAATGTGTGCTAAAACCTGTCAGAAATAGTTGTAGCAGCAGATCAGTGCCCTCAGTAACATGTTGCAAAGTTCTGAATTAGCAGAGAAATTGTGTCACAGTTTTGTGGAGCTTTCAGGGCATGCTGTGTCAGTCTGGCAGAGCCATGCTTACCATGCCTCACTAGCACCCTTCCTGCAACAGCTCTTATCAACTAGGCTTCAAATATCCGTTATTGTGCAAAGTGCTCGGGTCAGATGACCCTTGCCAACCAGCATCTCAGTAGGGGTCCTGTAAGGACGTGTGYTGGGGGTCCCCAATAACTTGGGACCCAAAAGCCATGAGCCCTGTGCAGGTGGTGCTGTGCACTCCTGTCCCAAACGCCCACCTGCTCCTGTCCCAGGCCACCAACGGAACAGCCCTCGGGACTTGGCTGGAGCCAAAGGGCATAGAAGGCCTTCTGGTGGATGAAAAGTAGGAGAAAAGGTGGCATGGGCCATAACACAAATCCACAGGGTGAGCAAAAAGGCAGGGACAAGGATTAGCACTGGCAGAGGCAGGTAACTCTGATGGGAGGGGGGCAAACAGCCCCAGCAAACACAGCCCTGCTCTGGGAATGTGCTGCTGCTCTGCCGCACGGCTCAGTGCTCTCCGGGCTGCGCTCAGSCTCCCCTCAGAAAAAACAGAATTTTGGTGGAAAGGATCTGCAAAGCTTGTTTAAACATAATRAAGAAAAGAAAATGCAGACTTTTAAAAAGAAGAAAACAAGTCACAACCCTTT
Source organism: Malurus melanocephalus (assembly GCF_030028575.1). Lineage (NCBI taxonomy): Eukaryota > Metazoa > Chordata > Aves > Passeriformes > Maluridae > Malurus > Malurus melanocephalus. The sequence continues at coordinate 1,004,474 of NW_026623484.1, read as the reverse complement.
AAAGGCTTTTTACATGAACACATAGAAAAATGCCCAACAGAAAAATAATCCTTGACATACAGTATTTACTACAGAAGATATTACAGTAATATCTCACCACACCTCCTGCTAATGTGTTCTCTGCATGACATTGTTAACCACTACAATAAGTTTGAGTGTATCAATATCTCACAGTGCCTGGAGGCACAGCTGTTTGCATTTGTATGTTGAAAGTAGGAGCCATAATGTGGTAGGTGGATAATTCCTCATTTGAATAAGCCATTTCTATTTCACGGTAACATAAGACAATATAAAAGCCCTTTTACCAAGGTAATATCTTMAGTTTGTAGACAGGAAAATGACATRTAACTGTAGAAAGGGTAGAGTATGAAGAAGGATTTTTATTTYTAAAGTAGCTTCATTTGTTCTCAAAGAAAGGATCGTTATTTTGGGGGGAAAAAATTATACTCTCCCTTTTTAAAGAAAAATTAGTCCCAATGATACATTTGAAAATTTTAATAAAAAAGCACATTAGTAAACTAAGTCTCTAAGAGAACATTACTGACACAGGCTACGGAAATCACATGCAGACCTGAGCTCTTCTGTTTATACCTTGGTCAGCCGAAAAGCGACAGCTTGCGACTACAAGTCACTCAGGAGCATCACAATCATTTCATAATTAATCTACTATCACCGTCTCCCCTAAAAGCTGTTTACATGCTATGCACTACTAACCAACAGCACATGAGCAYGAGCAGAAATTCTGGAATAGCTCCTATCTGAAGTGGCTGAGATGATTTACTTTCTCTTTCCCGCTAATGTTGAAACATTGGCAGATTAAAATAATAAATTTTAAAAAAAAAACAAACAGCCAAAGCCAACCAAAACCCCCAAAGCTTGTTATTTTTCAGTCAGATTTATTATTAGAAAACCAGAATCTCTTGTGGATTTCCTGAGAGATCTATATATTACACAGCTATATACTTCGGCCTATTTTTCAGTTTTCCTTTTATGCATATTTTAAAATGACATAAATGTCATAAATTCCTATTGTTTAGGTACTCACACACACTACTGGTATACATAAATTATATATKAACATTGTGAAGCCCCAACCTAATTCAGCTGTTACTGAAGCATGCTGCAAAGCCTTTCCTGATTTCACTGAAGCAAGAGCAATGCCCCTGTATTCCTTTTTGGTTATATTTAATTTAAGCATAAAACATCAAARAGGTTTGCTGTTTTTCCACGATCTCTTTGAAATCAGACTTTAATACTAGGCCATAATATTCATAGTTYCACAGACGTAACACACAGTGTATTTTAACCTAGAAGCTTTCATTATCTATTTTGCAATGAATGTTGCTCACTGTTTTCTTTAATGCATTCGAATTTCTATGCTAAAGAAATTTAATGCGAATCTTAAAAGATATATAGGAGGTTTTCTTTCATTTTCTTATGTGAGAGGGYAACAGTTGTATGAATCAGATCTGAGCATGTCTCTTCTGGCAGAAAACAGCCTGTGCCAGAACTGCTGCAACTCTTTGGCTTTGGGATGTTTAATTTATTGTCTTGAATAATAAACTGCCGTTCAATCAGCCTTGTGAAACAAAAACATAAAACAGGACCATGCTTAATTCTTGAACAGGAACCCAAAAAGTTTTCCACAAACGAAACAAAATTGGGAGAGGCATTTTGTATTTAATAATGTAAATTATTTTGTTCTCTCTTTCTGTCTGCCTTCAGCATTAATTAGGAGTAACTGSCAGTTAATATGCTCCAAGCTCTGCATGGTAAAATTGATTAGTATACTAAGACGGAAAATAAGAATCAGTTTTTGATTAAAAATATCAGGTTTCAGAGCACTGCATGYGGCAGCTGTGAGGAAGGAAAAAGTGTGAAGATATTAACCTATCCACAACACTGAGCTGGGCATCTGCCCAGTCCTACTGACAGAATTGTCAATGGAGACGGCTGGCCACTACTTTTTGGTTAAACACTGCATTATTTCCTCTTAATTTCTGCTTGATGGTTTGTCCATTTTTACTCTAATGCACATGCTCTGCTCAGTAGTTGTTGTCTAAATGTCTTACATGCTGAGRAAAAATAGGCTTTTATTTATCCCACTTGCCTGCACAGTAGATGTTATACCTTGTGTTACAGATGTATCTTTTAAACASTAAACACCCTAGGACTCAGATTCATTTTTTGTGCTAAAAAAAAAGTCGAACAAAGTTATGACCACGATTTCTTTTAAAAATAAACAAAGGTTATTTTATTTTAAATTATCATATTTATTTACCAGGCTTTACTTCTGAAAATAAAAAGCTCTTTTGAAGAATTAAGTTATAAAAAAAAATCCCAAACAATAAAATGAAAAAAAAAATAATGCTCTGATTCTTCTTTTTTTTATTCCAAGGAACTCTATTTATAGTCTAATGAAGGCATTTCCAAATTCAAAGGACTTTGAAATATTTCGGTATTTTGACTTCCTTCACAATTTGCAAATAATTCTTTGCCCACTGGTTGTAAACAACATTAATATAATTCTGCTTTGTGCCTACTCACACAGACTATGAGGCTTATTACAGGGTGGTTAACCATGGCAAATCAATAGGATACAATTGGGTGTGGAATGTCTTTTAAAGTCTAAAAGTCCTTTATTACAAAAAGTTAAGCGCAATAAGAAGCTACTGCCCAAACCAGAYCGTATCTTTAATCTGAAATCCCAGTTAGCTGTTGCCGCCAGAGCTGCACTTGCCTGCCTTTTCCCTTCGTTACGGAAAGAGCTGTACTTTAAAAGTAAATTTTAAAGATCACTAAGACACTCCACTTGGCAGATTAGAGTCCCTCCTTGCTGAGGACGGGGAACACAGGCATTTTGGCKCAGCGGTGGGAGGACACGGGTGACACGGCGTGATCTTACCTTCTTGCCACATGAAGGGCTGCCGGGAGCAGCGAGCTGGTGCGGAGGGAGCGCGGCCAGGAGCCGATGTCAGCGTTGCGCACATGCCTCCCGGTAACATCCCACTGACATTCTACCTGCTCTCTGCACCCCGATTATTTACAAGCTTCCTTCCAGAAAGTCACAACTTTAGGAACGAAAAAAACCCACCCCAAATGGAGGACTAGAAGGCGGATCACGTGGCCACCAGAAGCCGGTCCTGTTGCATTACACGCAGCAAGTGGAGATGGCAAACAATATCGGTTGATGTTTRTGCCATATGTTCTCGATCTCTTCACGTATCAGCACCAAAATCCTGTTTCTGTACAGTGTAATGCCATGGGATCCTACTGGGAAGAGGGTCACAGTCTAATTAGGCAAACTGCAGAAAAAACACRGCTCGCTAATGAAGACTGAGAGAGACTGAGTTTTACAAAACAAGCATTACCCAGCTGAAGTTTTAACAATTTCTTAAAACACGCACTCAAATACGTCACATTTTATCCCTGAGCAATCTGTCCATGTTTGGGCTGGCTGCTTCCTATGGCCAGTTGAGGTTCCGAGGAAAGACAATGTTGACATTTGTTAGCTCGAGCAGTATTATCGCTCAAATCAGCTATCTGCCTGCTCAGAAATGTTCAGCAAAAGGAAAAGTCACCATCCAGCACTAATCCACTGYCCCAAAAGCGTACGAGCGCTGACCTGTGCCACAGGTTCCACTGGCACTCCAAAGCAAGAAGAGGTAACGCAGAGCCCGCACWCCCGCAATGCAGACTTCGGCCAGTTATCTCAGCAGGCTTCTTCTTACTGCGATCCACCTTCTCCTTGAAAACCAAAGCTTTCCAAGAACAAATTTTGCACTTTCATAAACCAAAATATATTACATCTTACATCTGGGCAGCAAAATCAATGATCTTTCCCACATTTCACATTATTAAAAAATTAACATAGACACAACACCTTCTATTTTCCCGTCTCTGCTTCTAACATGGCATAGTAAATATGCCAATTAAGAAATAAAYTCTATTATTAAGAAATAAATGAGCYGTTCTCTCATATTCAAATAAGGCATATATTCTTGTTTTTGCCACAGAGACATAAGCCCCTCTAGCCCATTAAACARTGTTTCTTACAGCAAAAGCTTGTTAAACTTCCTTTTTCCAGCATTAGTCTGGAAACCTTTCGCAATAGCACTGGCACTCTGTATGTGACATGATCCTTCTATGGAAGATGCCATTTCCAAAATTACCTTGCAGTAAGGCAAACCACAAACTAAATCGGCCTGCGAATACACACCTCTTACCTTTTAAAAAAAATATTATAATTTTGCAATACTTCACACTCACTTACAGTGGAGCCTGGACGGGTCTCCATCCATGTTTTCTAATTTTTTTCTTGCTTTCTTTTTTCCTTCCTGCACCACGTCAGAGAGTTCTCCCTGCCTCTCAAAAGGAGAAAACTATTGCTCAAATTTCTGTCTTTTCTCCAAATACAAAACCCCCAATGTTTGAGAGATGGTAAAATCCGTGACGGAAAGGGGAAAGACGCCCAACAGGTGGTCCAAGGGGTTTCCTTCACACATACAACTCCCATCAGAAAACAGCGTAAAATTCAGGGGAAGGAGAAGGAATTAGTAAAAGCTACAGGGCTTTTCTACAGCCTGTCACATCTCCCCCCGGCACAGTCGCCCTCATGTTCTGCTCTGCATCTGCATTACATTAAACGGGGTGAAGAAACACAAACCAACTTTCACTCCAATCTGAACTCTCCACTTCATGTCACCCTCAGGACAATCATGTGAAGCACATATGGTGAGCTCAGCCTGGGAACCACATGGGGACCTTTCCGGCCAGGAGCAGAGCTAATCCCCAGSCCGGCCCGCACATGGCTTCATGTGACTGAGCGCTGCAGGTTGTCCCTGCCCGCAGCTGCCGGCCCAGGAGCAGGGCTGGCCAACTGCACCCTGTCAGCAGGCGGACTGGCATTTTTTCCACCGAGTCAGAGCAGCCCAACAGTGAAGGAAGGCAAGGAGAGTAACATGGGTAGTTTGATTTCAGAAAGCACTGCCTAACATGCAGGCTGCATGGCTGCTGATCTCTCCATGGAGGGTAAAAATTCACTCTCTCAATTATTATACAGTTTTCCCCAACCTGCATTTTCATCTGTCATCAGATACTTGAGTTTCCCTTCACACCCAAGGAAAGAACRTGCCCCAAAACCACAGTGTTCCAGGCAGTCTGGCGAGTCTCATCCCTGTGGCATGTCCTCACCTCATCTATCTGCTGAGCTAGGAGGAAAGAAGAAAGAAACCAGCAGCTAGTCCTTTCCCTCTTTGCCCTGYCATTCAGAACAAATCAGTTAACATTCACTATTATGTGCCTTTTTAGCTTTTTTTAACCTTAAAAGTGAACAAAAATAAATATGAATTTTGAAAGTGGACACACTTCAGAAAGAGACTGTGAAGTCTCTCAGCTGGTTCAATTTCAGCTGGGAACATCTTCATTGTTTTCAGATAGTCTCAATGCTCACCTTTTTGGCACATGCAAGGTCTCCTGACTGCCTGGTGCTCTCTGCTAAGGTAATATGATGCTCCCAGGGGCTGGTGAGATGAGAAAGGCTCACTGGCAGTTTTTGAATATTAGTGGGAGTAAGGAATGTGGGAGTGGTCATTTAGCATCATGCTTCTATAATACACAAGAAATGAGATGCTGGCAGACAGAATTGTGGCTGGATCTGCTGTAGAAATTCCCATATTTCTATAACAATCAAATAAATTCTTTTAAATGGAGTGCATTTCATCCATCTCAACCTCTACAATGTAATGCACAGCAAAACAGCATTATCTTTTTCAACCATGAAAGGACTTAAAAAGCTGTCTTCACAGTGTATGGCAGAAAACACCACACGTATTTTTTTCTGCTTTTACTCACAGCCAGTCAGTCCTCCTGAGTTCTCATCCTGCTCCATATAGCAATATTCAGGCAAATTATTTTAAAAAAGAGAAGCTACAATTCTTTTTGTAGTCAGCATTACAGCCTGATTTGGCCAGGCCAGGAAACCACCTTCCTTACTGGGACTGGAATAGACAACTTCATCTRCAGCTTCTTTATGATAGACAGGGAAATTGAACATATGCCTTGAATGTCTTTATCTAAACTAACAAGTTGAAGACCAGAAACAATCCACACAACTGTGATTTCAAAATGTTTGGTTCTGACCTGAGGTCAGACTCGACTGTTTAGTGGTCCTTTCTAGCCAAGGAAACTTCTACCAAGCTGAGATTTTGTTGTATGTCAGGCATTCACACTCCTTCTGMACCTGGTTCAAGTAATGTGCTAATCAAATATTTTATCACAAGTATTGTTGCTCCACAGAAAGTATGATTTAGCAGAGAAAATATTTTAAATATTATACTTTAAGCAGAACCAAGAAATCTCCAGTCACCCATATGTGTAATTTAGGCTGAAGACTTCTCACTGCAGAGAAACACTGGCCATCTGCACTACTGATGGCTGCTTTCATCTAAGGRCAGAGCACAGTTATCTGCCTTAACGATGCTCTTCCTACTTTTTTGTYATTCTTACTAGGTTTTGTATTGTAGTTCATACTGAGTGCAGTGGTTCACTACCACACAGGTAGTGATGGGAGAGCAGCTGAGGATAGGGTTAAGTGCTCAGCACTATTATAAGGATATCCTGAGTAGTTTCCATAGGTGCATTGGTTTTCATTACTTAACTGGATTATCTAAAATCCTCCTTCACAAGGGATCAGTCTTGAAGTCTCTTGTCAGATTGAGAAAGCTTTCAGTCAGGTCTTCTAGCTGTGATCTGGCCTGTGATCTCTATGTAGGTAATACTTTCACCCTCTGACTTGTCTGTCGAAAGCAAAATCTATGTTCATTATTGGAGCTTCAAAGAGAATAATACACACAATAAGCTCTGCTGCCCACTCCAGCACTAGCATACAGATAACTGACMGGACTACGCAGATACCATCAATGAAAACTCAGTGACAAATAATTTAGTTGAGTTTTGTCCCATTTGGCCACACATCCGGAAAAAGATACAGTCAGCCAGGCTTTCACAGATACAGGATGATGTTTACCGCAGGACATCTGGTCCTGCTCAGTTATTTTCACCTAATGCAATGYACAAACGTTGTAGAAATTAAAACTACTGCAGAACTGCACAGGAAAGACTCACTGATTTTCTCCTCTAGTAATGAGTGTGGCTCAGTACATGGGGCTAGGACTGCCAGCTCTTCAGTAGCTCTTCAGAGCATGCAGAGGTACGCAAAAAAAGCTCTTTCCCTGTCTTATATGTCGGTCCTGAGGGGTGTGATGGAGACAGCCAGTCCCAAGTGCCATCTGCCACCCTACATGTGAGCATCACACTCTGCTGCCCCTTCACATGCCTGCCTGGATTAGCCAGTGTCAACAAGAGAGTTACACCCTTCCCTATATGGGCACATGTGGGGCATCCAACTCCATGTGCACCACAGGGGAGGGACTGCAGGGGATAGGACAGACAAAACACAGGCTTGAAGCCCGGGCAAGCAATGCCAATCTACTCCTGACTGTTGAAATGGGATCAGAGACCCTGGGAACAGAGCCCTGGAGTGGAGTCGAATACATTGAGCAGATTTTGTCCTGAATACGAGTCACCTGATGGCAAGGCATAAGACAACCTAGCATTTGATTGTTGCCAGCATTTTTGGTTCCTCATCTCTCACCCTCTCCAGGTTTGCACAGTTGGTGTGGTGCGTACAGCAGCCCTAGAGAATCTGAAAGTGATGCTGAGGAGGAAAGGCTCAACAATCTTCCCAGTCTGGAGCATCTCCAGGTGCGGTGCATTTATCACCAGTGCTGCAAAGACAGGAGGGATCAAACCCAGATGGTATCGGATGCTTGCCCTGACTGTCGCATGCTGTGTTTGCTCAGGACAAGGTTGCTGACATAGAGCATGAGCAATGATTGACATGCCAATGGCCCTTTTGGCCTCCTGGTCTCCAAGGAGGGAAAGAGGACAAGCAACACTACATCTATAAACAGATCATGGAAAGGATACAAGTGTTTAAAACTAAGCTAAAGGTTGGCTCAAAGCTTCCCTAAGGTGGTAAGTCTATGGATCGAGCAGAAAATGAAATTGTCAGCAAGAACACAAACAGGGTGGTTGGTTGGAATCTTGCATCTGATGTATATACMTTAACGAAAAAAGATGCAGAAGTATTTTCACACAAATCAGCTGAATGTAAATGTGAAATATTGCAYGAAAATCACAGGAATAAGCCTAAGATTTAATATCAATACTAACATCTACGATGAGCCATTTTAATAACATCTCCACTCTGCTTCTACCCAGGAAAACATGCTGATGCAGGCTGGGAAATTTGAGGAGCAGCTCATGTGATGCAGACTCCTGACATTCCCCCAGACATGACTAAGCTTAAACAAGTGGCATTATCTGGTGCATTTAAAAGCAAGATGTGAACAACATGATCATGGGGCTTTTTTTGGTACCACTCAAAATGTTCCCGTTCAGGAACAGGATGGGATTTGTGAAGAGAAGGATATTACGAACAAGTTAAAATTTGCTTGCAGCTTTCRTAGTCCTACTAGCCTTGAACTTAGGAGAGTTCTGAGAGCTAACAGCATGAATRTTTAGAACAGTAATTGTGTGAAAATGCCTATAATGGAGCTGACACCATAGCCCATGGCAAAAATAACTACAATTCCTACTACAGCAAACACAGGCTTAGCTAGAAATAGAGCCTAAATGTAGGTACTCTTAGTCAGATTTACAAGGTTTACATCATTACAAACATATTGATATTTAAAATCTGCTGCTGCCAAATGTTGAATTAAATAGTAGGTCACCACAAATGCTATTTTCCAATCATGAAGCTGAACATGCAAGTGAGCTTTTGGATTAACCAAAAAATGAATAAAAGGAAAATGAAAATAAATGTATGATGTGAATGCCAGATGCTGTTACCCTGATGTATGTACTCAGCTCAGGAATACCAAGCTCAAASAGTACCTAAGCCCCTGTGCAGGCACACACCAACCAAAACGCTTGCATTGAAGTTTCCCTTATGCTTAGCATGGGATTAATTTTATTCTACATTCAAAGGTCCTTTAATTTTTTTTTTTAAATCTTGATATTACAAATGAAGGCTTCTGCTTTTGAAGAAAGTAGAGCAAAGAGATTATACTTAATTTTAAAAGATTTTCAAAACATATATGGAGTGGAGTTAAAAATGGCCTGTTCAAATACAAACCAATGCATATTTTCCATCTTAAGAAACTTGTAATTTCTAATCTTTCCTACCTAGAATTTACATTCAGCTCAGCAACTACTGGAGGTTCTCACTGGCTGATACTGCCACCCAATGGCTCTTTAGTCATTAACAGATTACAAAAATAAAATAAGATAAGATAAAATAAAATAAAACAAAATAAAATAAAATGTAATGCAGAACAGTTCTGCTTCTGCAATGGGAACAGAAAGTGCCTGGGTAGTAGGACACTTCTACTAAAGAGATCTTCTGAACACTGATTATATAAAATACATGTTAAAAATACTCATTTGAGAAAAGTGGAAATGGAGCCAATTCTCAGAATTTCAGCTGAATATTCTAACTACCATCTCTAGCAAGAAACATGGGTGAGTGATTCAGCTGACGTGGACACCAGCTTCTGCACCCAATACTCAGCCAGGCACTTCTGAAGATGTTCCCCCACTGCAGGAGAATGGACAAAGAGCCTCTTTCTCCTTCCTCTTTCTGGATTTCTAGCTCTGGCTACACTTCAGCCCTTCCTGACATAAAGCAAATCTGACTGGCCCTCMAGAGTTTTTATTCAGGGTGCAGAGAAGGATCCAACAAGTTATCTTGTTTTCTCTAAATATGTATGTATGTAAAATAATAGGGCTTTCAAGAAGAGAAGCAAAATTAATTAAACAATTGAGAAGAAATAGAAAATTCTGCTTCCATTCCCACAGCGAAGTCCATGAGAGATTTGTTTGCCCACAGGTGGAAGAGACTCCATGGTGGAGAMAGCAATATGAAGCTTCCTGTGAGAGAGGAGATGGGGGTTTGCACSTGGGGCACACCTTGAGTTTGCCTTTGAATAACGTGGGGTTCTCCCATCCCAAGTGGTCCTGAAAATGTCTCCCCATCCCAGGTTGTGAGAGCCCAACTGCATTTGTTGGCACTCCCTCACAGTCAAGGAGGGTCATATGGCTGCACTACAGCCCCARCCTGGGMAACTCTCAGACACAGACCAGCCTTSAACTCCTGACTCACAGCCACCACCAACACCCTTCAGCATCACAACAGGGGATTATGGTGAAACCTTCAGAGAGCAGGACTCCAACAAGAAAAACATGTGATTATGTTTTTCTCTGAAAGGTWACAAAGGGTCACATGTGGCAGAAATATTATTTTGAATTATTATACACAGGACAAGGTCCCAGTGATTTTAGTTTAATGCAGTAATTTGATTCACAAAGCATTGTCTAATAACTAGGTCATTTTGTCATTTTCTTGTTAAAAAACACATCTGATCCTACTTTATATTCTGCATATGGTTATGGTGACAAGCATCTCCATGTGTATTTGCTGTGTCATAAGCAGSAGTAAAATAATTCCTTTCCATATAGCAGCAAATATTTTCCCAAATGCAGCAAAAGAAATTTACTTTTGGAAAAACTATTTAAGTACTTTATTTTGGGCTCACAGCAGTTTAAGACACTCACAAGGAAAGCACTGAGGTAACAGAGGGGCYACAGTTGGTCTTACTGCTGTGTACGTACAGGGCATCCTTCTCTCCAAAATGGTACTCGGTGAATAACCACTAGATGGGGATGTCTGGCTTCAGAATGTTTCAGAGCCAAGCGTTAAAAACAGTGTAACAAATTCTGTGATAAAGGGTTTTCAGAGTATTAAGAGAAAATAAAATATAGGAAAAAGAGGAACAGAGAACCTTCTCCATGTCTTTCACTGGACTGAGTGAAAGACCAGTGAATTGATTCAATTGTGCAAGGGATAAACAGTACAACAGAGAACAGGCAGAAAACAACACTATCAGATCAATGTGCTTGTTTCCAAACTGACCAGAAAATAATTTCAACAAAGATCCAGGCAAACTGCTGGTGTCTGGCAGCCACTTCTGYCCATCTCTCTTCTCTGGCAAGGGATCTTTTGTAATTCCACCTGCTCTTTGTCCTCCTGCCTGCTTGTCCTCTTTTCCACCCTGCTGTTCACAGGGATCCTCTTCCCTCAGCATCTGGTGGCCAAACTCTGCTCTCCTCTATCCATGTCTTCTTTCAGGTTACAGCTAGAACTTCAATATGCATCTCCTGTCTAAATTAACGGGATCCACACCTTCACGAGATGTGCATGGCCCTCACCCCTTCCACCATGACAGAGGTCTTCCAATGGTTCTGCAGGTCCCAGGGCAAGAAGGTTTTCTTATTAATCCTCATCCTCACACTCCTGAGAGCACTGGCAATGCWTTTTCTTTCCCACTTTGTAAGTTTTGGGGCCCCCTTGCCCCTCCTTCCCCCTGTGAGTGCAACGCCTTCTGCACTAAAATCCATTTTCACTCCACCTTCAAWTCCCCTCTTCTACTATTACTCTCCTCCCCAGGTAGTGGCTACATTAACTCAGAGCAGCAGAGCAGTGGGGGAACTACTCAAAGACACTTAAATATTTCATACRTTACATGCAAATTCCAGTATACATCAAGAGATGGTTGCACTCTGAAGTCAGACTCTTCTACAGAAGACACCTGGGGGAACCCTGTTAGAAATACACACAGATTTGGAGGKATTCTAAATAAATTTGATCTTCCTTTTTCCACAGCTGAAAACCATTTACTCACTTTCTTACATAAAAGCTTTCTGATATTTGTTCACATTAAAAAAGAACACATGAAGTCTTTTAAACTTTCCATTGATTGCTTTTTCATGTCCCAAGGTARAAGGATACTAACAGAATAAGCCACTGTTTAATGCTTTGAAAGTAGCTGGGCATCTCCTTTTAAAAAACCATTGTGTGTAAGACTGAAAAATGGTAAAAAACAACAACAAAAAAAGTAATTTTAAAAGTTTCCTTCAACTTAATGTGCAAARTCTTGGATTTATTTCTAAAGCTGTATTTCAAAGATGATACATATTTGGTCAGATTACTTTCAATCTTTTCAGTAAACAAGGAAATAGTTAATGTCCAGTATGTTTTGTCGTAGCTTTCAACTTACCGGAAAGTAAAGGTAAATACAAAAAGCACTGCAGCCTGTATTCCTGACCACCATTCATTTCAGCCAAAGATAAAATATTTATTGACCTCAGCAGTGCAGACTCAGCCTCCTCTGGGCATTTGCTGTAACCTATTTGAGATCTGAGAAGATGCTGTTAATGGTTACATGGGAGCTTCAGTGCATTTTCAATGCAATTCTGTCACACCACAGTGACAGAATTAAATTTCCAAAGCAATTCTAAAATTGCCATACTTTTGCCYTGGTAAACATTCAGTCAAGCTCATTACAGGCTTTGACATGCTCTGCATCTGACTGTAAAGGAGAATTTTGTCATTTGCAAGACAACATTCCCCATGCTCTGCTCCTGTTCAGTGCTCTGTGCAGCCAATTAAGCTGTGGAATTCCCTCCCATCAGGCATAAARAAAGTAATGCATTGCATTATGCTTGAGCATACCAGTATCTGGGTGGGCACTCTTATTTACTGAAAGAATAATTATATGTGTGCATATTTAACTACAGCTCCATGAAAGATCCTGTGCAGAGATCTCTTGAGGAGCTGTGGACAATACTCCCAAAAGGAAACCCGATTCTATCCTCGGAATTACAACATCATCCACTACAGCAAGGAAGCATAAAACAGCTCATTAGCAGCCCTATCAAGTGACAGACCTAAAGCCAGCTCCAAAGTCATCCACACCTGTCTGCCTATAGCGACTGCCAATAAGCCAAATTCCTTTGGGATTAGAATCCTTGTCCCTTTTCTACATCTGGATCTTACAACCCCAATTTGCACCAGGGAATCACATATTTTAGAGCAGCAGGGTGCACTGCATGGAGGAAAAGCAGATGCTGTAGATCCCTCCCCACAAATGAATGAATTCCACACTACTTTGTTTCWAATGTGAAAACCCAAAATGCCATTAACAATACCTGTCAATTCTTAGTAGCACTATTTGAGGTAGCACAATATTAAGTAGTCCAGCTAAAAATACACAATGGCACTTCTAAAACATCTGGTTTGTTATAAATGAAAATGCACAAGCCCTACTATGAGTTTAGGATCTCATTTATATGAGACATAGTAGGCACCCCGAGATGTTCTTTTGATGGAGTGAGARTAAACAGCATTAATAATACAGTAGTTATTGTGTAGTTTCAGACTCCAATGATAGAGCTGAGCTCTTAAAATCAAACCAGAAAAATCTTATTTTTCCACACCATGCTTCACAACGATCTGAATACATCATCACTCTCTCAGGATCTGTTTTCTATAAGCAGTGGGTTGTTTTTAACATGCTTTTACACATAGGCYTCAGGGGTGATCTACCAAGAAATTTGATAGTGAGTTCAGAGAAATTAAACTAACAACTGRCATGCACATGTATCCATCAGAGATTCAGCAACAGAACGGCAAAGATCATACCCACACCATATGACTCTCTATAGGAAGATGGGAACAGCCTCCGTTAGAAAACAAACAATTTTATCCTTCTGGAAATCTTCCCTAATTGTAGCAAACTGCTAGAAAAATAATGATGAATAGATAACACAACATGGTAGGAGAGGTGAGAGGAGAGATGCAATTTTTTCAGACATTTTAATAAGAAATCTCAGATCTTTGTAATGATGTGTTGGAAGTGTGAAAAAGGACTCCTCATTAATGCCAGCCCTATTTGTTTTCCTTCCTGATATAATCAGCATTATTACTATCAGAATTTATTGCACTATTACAGTAAAGGAAATAAAGCTACAGGCAAYAGAGCTGTGGTAGTACATAACTGTAATAAGACCAGCACCACTGATCCTATACAGTAGAGGAAAACTATACAGCAGGAAATTGAAACTCCTCACACTGACAAAATACTACAAGGTACAGCACTGAGTCATTTGCAAGCCATGTGTGAGAACTTTTTAGAAAAAAATTACCATCTTACAAGAAGCAAAAGGTAGAAGTCTTCAGAATGCTTCCCTAMATGATTCCTGCCCTTCCACTACAGGAATGTAAACATACATGGGTTGTTTTTTTTCTATATATTAAACTTGGGTTTAACTTTTGATMCCAAATAACGTTGAATCTAAATGGGTGAAGACATGAAAAGAAAGCCTGGGACTATTGCACTTGGAAGAGAAAAAGATTTAACAACAGCCTCAGCTCCTTGATCATTTCACTAAAGCCTCCCMATGGTCTAGAATCACCATAAATTGCAATTCTAATTGTAGGCTTAATTAATTTCTAAAGGAAATGCATGGTTTGCATGTAAGGAAAAAATGAAGTAATGCTGGAGGACCATTTAATCTCTCTCCTTGCTTATAAAGACTCAAACTTCAAAAGTTTGAAGCACAATAAAGATCCCAAAACTAAAGTCTGAATGGCAGCATCCACACCTAAATACACTCAYTTGCTTCCCTCCACTGCCAAGCTGGTAGAGATTCAGCAGGCAGCATGGACACCTAACTGGCCACTGCATCTTCCAAATTTTGGAAGGAGCCTGCATGAACAGGAGGCAGGGCAGAGCCTGAAGCAGGTTAAAGGAGGCAGACAGCTGGCCTGAGAGTGGCACAGGAATTCAGTAATCTGAAGGGCTCTGTTCCTGGCCCACGTGAAGGGACATACAGCCCCAGCTGTAGGATGCAAGTGCTCAGAAGCCTGTTSAGTTATGTATTAGATAGAAATTTACACTGGAGTGAAAAATCACATATTAATGGCAAAATGTTTGTAAGAGAAGTTCAAAGGCTCCTCATTTACAGGTGGGAGGGCAATAAYTAACAAGAATCTACTTAATAGGTTTCCCCTCCCTGCCAGAGCATTGAGACACTTCAACTATTTCTCATTCAGCGTTATGCCTTTTACCTTAACAAAACATGCAGAAATTTTAGAGGAATTTAACCACCCTACCTGTGGTTTAACATATCTTTACCCTGGTTAAGAGACTATTTAGTTTAAATGTACTAAGAGGTACCACGTTCAGGAGGGTTTTTAGAAATAATTACCTACCTTATGAAGATAATAAAAGTCAGATCCATTGGAAACAGCTGCAGGTTGTTCCAACATTTGAAGGGCATCTTCAAAGAAACCCCTGCCATCTCCATCTGTAATGCTCATGGGTTGTGTCTGGCCACTTGGTCACACACACAGTGTGAAAGCTGATGCACTGGATTCTGCTCTGCACCATCACCCTGCCCTTGCTCAGACACAACTTCAAACCCCACAGTCCGTTTGGGATAATAACTTAAATCCTAACCCATATCCCCCATCCAAACAATGTACATTAACCCAATTCGTTACTCTTATGTGTTATGCATAATCAGTGTTCAGCTGCACAGTAGATGGCAGTAAATCTTCATTTGCAATGTTAGAAACCCTCTGGCCTCCCTTAAGAATTTAAACAATTTGTGAATACATTTATGACATTTTTACAGTATACTGTTGAAGTAAACTCCCACTCAGCTACACAAATTCAGCTTTCTCATCAACCTTTTCCCTAACTGTGCACACGATTCTATTATTTCACACACAGTTCATTCTCAAGAATTMTTTTATTTTGGAAAAGCAATGGGATGTACATGCAGTTTGGTGGTCTCAGATGAAGACTGGCTTATTTYAGTGTAAGGTAATCCAAAAACTTATGAAACGTTAAACAGAGAATTCTTAATCACAGCTGTAAATGTGTTGACACACAGAGAGTGAGGAAGGGAAAAAACATAGCTGGTGTTGCTGACAATATGTCAAAGAGCATTACCAGAAAGAGACAAGCTGCAGCATGTGATTTGGATGACACTTTGAGACACAGAAATATATCTCGATTTAGATTTTCTGCCATAGAAAAGCATCCTCTTCCTGYTAAGCCTTTGCAAAGCTCKGAATCTCCCTTAAGTTCTCAAATGTTCATCATTTAACCTCTTCTACAAAAKATGTSRTTTCAAGTTTTAAAAKACTCCACRTTCCRRTTKGYRAAAGGTACATTTGCTAAATAATTTYACAGCTACAGATGTGTCCTAGTAATTTATAGGACACGTGAAGCCATAAAAATTGAGCCAAGAAAAGGTTTTCATAGAACACCAATTGGAAGAATTATTTCCGGTTCCCTGCCTTGATTGTTGGATCATCATCAAAATGAACTATTATTCCTTGTTRTGTTTCAGAGACTTTCATAAAAATCAGTGAGAAGCCATAAAACAATCTCTCTTCACAAATTAACGATGATACTAATTAAAGCCAGATTAACATGGTACTAACTTGTAATAGTGCACAGAACTCTGGCTCACATCACCTCTTTCTGATGGCATTCCAAAATAATTTTGGTGCCAGTTCTCACATTCCCAAAAGTGTTTTAAAAAACCACCTTGCAACCATCTGTAGAGGTCTCTTAGCTTGCATCCAGCACTTGAACACTGACTCTCTGGGAATTTTGGGCAAGCATTCAAGATCAGTACCSTGGCATCTGCACAGGGCAGTGCAGAAGTGTGAAATCTTTGGGACTCAAAACTCCACCAGAAATGTCTTATGACCACGCTTCATTTATATGAAAGTCAGTCAAACCGTTCCTTCAGTTCTGTTTCTCATGAGCAGCAGCTGAATTGTTTGCACAAAGCAATTTGCCTGCTGCACTAAAGCAATTGCCTCTGCATTGCTCCAGTGTGCTGGGGCAGCAAGGACAGAGATTTATGCCAGCACTCACAAACAATACTGCCCTTGTACCCTCTCTGTTCCAGCGTGGGACTTCCTTGCAGGGAGTGGGGAGTGCTTACCAACAATACAACTTTTCTTCAACAGAATAATGTTGTAGATTCATTTCTCTAGTAATTTTGAAGTACTCTGTACACATATTTTCTAAAAGACCCCATCAGGGAGGCCTAGCAGCCATTTACTGCAGAAACAGAAGGGAAGCTGCCTACAAACACCAGTTGCCACGCAGATGATCTGGATGCAATGCGGTATCTGCTCAAGTTGAAACTGYTTAAACCCAGGAAAAAAATTAAGAGGAAATTATCCTTTAGATGTTCACGGCATTGTTAGAAGAAGAAAAAGGAAGAACCTGCTTTAAATCTACCAATTTAGCCCTTATTAAGAATTTGGGCATGAGAAAAATCTCAATTTCAACAAGTCGAACAAGAACATGGAGGTTGTACCTGTGAAAGGCCTCAAAGCCCTGATTTAAAATTTACCTCTTTGGTCTACCAAGAGCAAGTACTTCACCTCCCAGCCCCAGGGCAAAGCCCACTGGCTTCATACCATTTCAGAATCTGCATACTCATGTAAGCTCAACATAACTTGCTTTAGGTGAAGCACAGAGGAATCTTATCATTTGTAATCTGATGTTTCACAGCTTACGAACATCTACCTCCCTTCACAAATGGAAGGGAACTGGACACCTAATAGGACCACAAACTTAGGATTTCCACATCAGATTTCTATAAAACTCTGTCACCAAGGTAATCTAGTATCTTCAAAGTAGCATTATCACTCATGATTAGAGATAAAAACTTGCTGAAGAAAAAGCTGTATTACACTATAATTAAACAAAAAAATTAAAATCATGTCACTATTTTCTTACCCACTAATTCTTCCAGGCCACTGAAGCATGTGTTTAACTTTCAGTGGCTTATTGATGGGTTTAAGGCAGTGGAATAAATCAATTAACCATTTCTATTGCTTCCAGTATAAGAAATACTGGAAATTAGGCCCTGGACACTACACATCAATAAAACTCTGTAATGTGGAATTATGTTTACACATTTACTTCAAAGAAGCATTTGCTTCACTCTCACCATAGGATAAAATGTTCAGAAAAAGAAAGCAAAAATCCTTGTGGTGACATGCACACACTCACTTTGAAGAAGATAATCTTTCAGTATGAACAAAATGATCTAGATAAACATCTCCTCACACTCCAGTGAGTTATGAGCCTCCTCCACATCAAAGGCAACACACAGCAGCTGAGTCATATGCAGAATTTATAGGACATCTACTTATCCAATAGAAATGCCCCTACAGAATCTGAGTATCTTCAGCCTGAGAGAAAACTACAGCAAATCCTCTGATACTGCCACAGCAAGCTCACAAGATCAGACACTCACAAACCTATGACCTTTATCACAGCCCATCACAGGCTGCTCACCAGCGTGTGGACAACTCTACTATGGCATCATCAAACCACTGCAGCTATCCCGTCTGAGAGCTTGGAGACAGCACACCTGAACCATCAAATATCTCAGCATTCCTCACCAGGTGCTCATTTTGCTCTAGCAACACAGACAAATCAGGGTTATCCACAACCTGCCTCGGTTTTAGTTCTGACACAGGGATGGGCGACACAATGTGATGCAATGCCATGGTAGGAGTAGTCACAGCTGACTACAGGTGATCAGATCATTTCCAGGACACAAGCAGGAGGAGGATTTTAGCAAAAGTGTTTGCTAATGAGACAGAGATCAAAGTAGAGGGGGGAGCGAAGCAGCTGGAAATTATGGAGAGATTTTACTTGTTACCACTTCTGCCTTTTAAATGCTTTCATTGCCTCCCTGCCGGATAAATGCAACTTGAGATCCTGTCTCTACCTGAAAACTGCTTCTTCAATCTTCCTTTTGCAAATTTTGGTTCGTCCTGACACTGTCTCATCTGCCTTTTCCATACCTCCTCTTATAATGCTGCATAAAATCACAGGTTTGCCAAGTTCAAGAGTGAACTTGCCACTGGCTCATCCTGCATTACCCTGCATGCCACAACCTGGGAGGCTTCACATTGTTAACCCAGTAACATGCACTTGCTTGGACACAAGACTTTCTGCAAAACATCATTGTTTTTATCCAATTTCCCTTACTATTGCAATGATGTTTTATCTCAACTTAAATATCCTTTTCTGAACTTAATACTTTGGATTTGGCTTTAAAACATGTTGCGTTAACAAGGGCCCAGCTTGCTGCACAAACTGGGGTTACAATCTTATTGTTATTCAAAACTACAGCAATTTTTATGCTTCTAGTGAACAGCATCTAGGTTTACTCCAAGCTGTTGGCAGGGTTGCTGAAAAAGACTGTTTCCAAGTGTCTGTGAAAAGATCCATATTTGAAGGAAATTCACTACTGCCAATGGTTCTTAGATATTTCTAAGTTTGGGGCTTTTACTACAGTAAGAAGTTGCTGTACAGATAATGTGTTTCTTCCCTAAAAATAAGAAGACTGGGAGATATGAAGCAAAATACATGGCAAACATGAAATCTCATTATCTATATAATGAACCTTAATAAAACAAAACCAGAAATCTTGGGGGCAGGGGGGATCAGCTAACTCCTTTTAATAGAAGATTAAACTGACTGAAATAACCACAGTTATACTCTTTTCAGTCTTTATCAATTGTATTCACCTTAAAATTTGTGTAATATTGTCTCTTACTTGTATCAGACCAACCACATTAGAGCTACACAGACCATTCCAGTCACCATTTTTCAACACTTATCCCTTCTTTCCCAGCTTGAGTTTATCACCATGTTCCATGATTTTTTAATCAAATTCTCAGGGTCAAAATGTCTGGGAATATTTGGTGCAGGTAACCACATGGGTTGATTTTTAGTGCAGTTCTACTAGGAAAAATATTACCATTTCCCTACTCAATATTGACTTGTACTGTATCCTTCTGTTTTGATAACAAGGTTATCCTGCTCTTTTCCAAAGAGAAGTGAAGTATTTATTGGAAAGCAAGATATTTATTGAACAGTTCTGCTTTTTTTTTATTTTTTTTTTATTTTTTTTTTTTTACCATCAATTCCAGCTCCTTTACAGTCTTTATATGGTACTGGGTCTCAGTCCTTTCTAGTGTCATTCTCCTGAAACATCTAAACTCTCCCCTCAGCCATGGATTTTATTTTTAACTTCCCAAAGAGAGCACCCTTGTTGATTTTCCTGTTATTGAGTGGGAAGAGTGCAGTAGATATTCTGCAAGGTTTCTTTACAAAATCCCACTGTAATTTATTCACTYCTAATTTTTTCCTCTCAATCAACTTTGCTCAGATGATTTTCCCCAGAGTGATGAAATTCAGCATTTCTGAAATGCCACATCAGCGTGTTAGCCATCCAAACCAGCATATGCCTCTTCTTTGGGAAGTAGGTCAGGCTCACTGGTCCCTAGGCAACCACCAAATCTCACTCCCTTGATCAATTCATCTGCATCCCTGTTCATGACGTCTGAAATGGGTTCAGCTGCTACCGTGTGCTGTGGTTTTTGTATTAAGATTATTATCTGTTTTTAGCAATGCTAAGTGTGTTATTAYTGGCTGAATCAGACCTCTGGCATGTTGAATGGCCCATTTTTAAATATTCCATATCTGCTTTCCTTCTTCTCCCACATACTGCCATACAGCAGACTAGTTCCCATTGGTCTCTGGTTTTATTTAATGGATTATTTTCCAGACTTTGATTATCAAATTAATCCTTCTGCACTCAAAACTCAATGGATATGAGTTACTCATCAATTCTTTAATACTATAACATCAAGCTTCATTTCTTTCTTTGTGCTCATCCTTTCTAAGAGTCTGGATGGGCACATGAACGTGGAGTGGGAAGTCACAGAGTACACCCACAGCAAACTGTATTGCACTACACACATGCACCACCAGAACATTTGAAAGTATGAGAATGAACAAGCTCCATATAGCAAGGCAGGGACCAGAAAGCACAAGGACAGAGCTCTGGCTTAGGCCCATGGAAACCTGCCTCCACTGGGGCTGGTGAGCTGCCTTGCAAGAGCTGYATCGAGTGCTCAAAGCTGCTGTTCAGTCACAGTAGCCTAACCTGGCACTGGTTCAGCCACTGAAGTATCCCATGAGTTTCGTGACCCTCATCACACAAATAGTTCCCYGAGGGTTCAGCAATACACATTTCTTAAAATCACTGAGAATATCAGTTCCCTCCTGCTGGTCACATAGCCCATTAGAGCTATGTGAGCAATTTCTCTCTCGCATATTTTGTAATAGGGGATCAATCTCTTCACTGCAAGCTGAGCTCAGTTTGWACATTTAGCAATAGCACCCAATCCAGTAAATTAAATGTTAATTCAATGCTTTTATCTGCTTCTTGCAATGTCAGACATGCTTTGCCTTCCAGTTTGGGAGGTACTGGCTGGTGCATGCAGAAAGCTCTGCAGYTCCCTGGAACACAGCCCACAGCTGTCCTTGGGCTCTACTTTTAGGATAAATTTTATTGATTTATAAGGAAGCATCTCATAAGGTGCTGCAAGCTTTTYTCCCTTTCTCCTGACAATTATCTTCTGGTTATTGCTTAGAACTCAGATGAAAACCAGGACTGTTTTTCCTAGCTACATCTAAAGATATCTTGTGTGGGTTAAGAGTCAAAGGCTAAAAAAGTCCAAACAGCAAACCCAAAATTAGATGATGATGGGAAGACTAATGCCAGCTACCAAAATATGGATATTATTGGATATTAAAGGTTATAATTGTATGACACTCTCTCACACTTACTGTAACTATACCTGTGCAATTAAAAAAAGATGCAAATATGAAGAAATTAAACCTAAATTTTCCTAYTGACATATTGACATGGTCCATACTTGGATTTAAAACTGGTGAAAAGGAAAAATTAAAACCAAAAATATGTCAAACGTAAAGGAAAATGAGAACAATCTATTTTTGTAAATGTTCTTGCAGATCAGTGATGGGCATGAAACAAAGTTTTTTTATATCTGGGTGAAAAAAATGTGTCACTTCTGGTTATCTGTCATAAAAGATACAGAGAAGTACGGGAAAATTTCTTCGTATTGATTAAAGGTGGCATTGACATCCCAGTGCCTCAGAAGAGACAACCACAAGACACCACCAAATCCAACCACTGACTAACCCTGGCCATTGCTGCCCTGGCCATGGAAGGAGGTAACAGTTATTCCACATAAGCAATTTCAAGTGACAGCAGTTTTACCTGACACAGACATCAATTATACAAGTGAAGTGGATGTCGCTTGGATCTTCACTGGGAAAAGCAGGAGAAATATGTCTAGATTAACTCCTCACCTCCATGGGATCACTGCACTAATCTTGGCTGGTCCTARTATCAGCATTTTGCATTAGCTCTCCAAAGCAGCAAGCCAAGAAGCTTAAAATAAAAGGCATTCAGGGAAAGCTGTTTTCATTCCTCCATATCCCACCAGTTCCAGGGACCAGGAGTTTGGGGCCTTGGCTTTGCTGTGTGACTGGTGTTCACATAGCTGCAGCCTTAAGACCTGCTGGGCATGACGGCCTGCAGACACAGCAAATTTCCATCTGTCTTCATCATCAACTGTGGCTGTCAATCCCACCAGCTTCACGGGAAACCTTGGTGTTACCAATCAGCTTAGCCAACCGTGCACACGCCACACAGCTATAAACCATAAAATTATTGTTTTTACAAGGGCAGTGGATTTGAAATTGCATAACTGAAATTGCGTCAACTGAAAAAATGGGAGGCTGCTGGACCAACTTAAATACACATGAATGGATAAACCATATGCACCAGTGTCTTGGGATGTATTTGAACCCTGAACCTACTAAATATTTATATACGTATGCACAAAAGAGGAGAGGTATTCTGGATTTCTCACGGACTGATATATACAGGAGCTGTCCTTGGAGCAGCAGTTCACCACATGATCTCTGAAGCCAGCAAKGGCAGCAGCATCTTCTACAGATACAGAGACATGACAGGTGGGAGAAGCAGACGAGACAAGATTTCTTTTAGGTGCACAAAGTTTGTATTTCATTCATGCTATTTCTGAAATGGAATAACATCAGCAAGTAGTCATGAGACCACAAGATAGGAAATTACATCATATATTTGGCAATGACTGTGGGATATAAATAAATGTGAACATCAAACCTTTCACAGAAACAGATGCAAAAAGGGATTCATTTGCCCCTGTGCAATTTGCAGTTTGTAACATTTATGTGTGGATGGGCAAGCTGTTTTTTTGCTTCCCAGAAGTCAAGACAGACCTGGCAGAACTGGGTTGCACATTCCCACATGAAGGGCAGTGAGTAATTSCTACAAGATCAGAGCATAGCACAGAACCTAACTCAGTACACTGAAAAAGCATAAATCCAAGAAAGAATATAAGAAACCTTTTTCTCTCTCTTCTCCATTTCCCCATTCAGAGTAGTTATAGAAAGAGAAATTACTCTAAGTGCCAGAATTTAGTATGAGTAAGCCTTATAAAAAATTCTCTGTAGCCAACCTTACAGGAGAAACACTCTACCAACCTTCTTTCCTTTGGGTTATTTTAAACCCATTTCTGAATAGTTCAAAACCTAGAGCCAGACCCTGCAAAGATAAAAACACAGGAATAATTTTATTACCACAACCTGTCTGACAGGTCCTTCTTGCAGCTAATATGCACACATGCTTCTAGAAAAGCCTCTGTGAACTATATCTGACATATTAAATTAACTCTACAAAAATTAACATTTATTGCTTCTTCTTCTTTTATAAGATAATGACTTATGACTAATGACTSGATGAAGGTAGCCATAGATTACTGAGATCCACAGGACACTGGACCACACTTACCCAAAACTACTGGCATCMTATGCCATTAATTAAAAGGGACAGCATGGATTCACTTCTGCTGGGCACTGGAATGAACACCATGTCAATTTAGCAGCTACATAGTTTTCAGAATAAGGAATTGTGAGTAGACAAACCTACCTATCAGGCCAAACAATTTGATAAATCTTAATTCACAATAATGCAAAAAAACCAAAAATCTCCCCAAGCAACAACAAACCAAAACCAAAATCCCTCTTGGAAATACTTTCAGCATTTCTCCATGCTGATCTTTAGTAACTTTCCTTTTTCCTTCCCCACCTGGGGATAAGCAACAGTCTCAGCATGTTGCTGAAGAAAGATGCAAGTGAATCCCACACCTTCCTCTAACATCCTTGCTTGCAAATAGTATTTCCAGTGACATTATAAAACAGATTCCAGGCAAAATACTTCATCATATCTTACTGCCTGGCAAAATGTAGAGGTTTTGGTATGTACCATGGAAATGTATACAAGAATTCTTGCTGTTCAGCTGCTCCTCATCTTGCAACACTGTAAGAACTTGGGTAATCACCTCAGTCTGGATTTAGCACGTTAAAGATTTCTATTGTTGGTCTTGCCTCCCCATAATTAGCCTTTGYTATTCCAAACTGCAAAGTCTCTTCTTCTTTCAAGAATTCCARTGTGCTTTAGTACTTCTGCTGAATATGTTTTGCTGTTCTGGACTGTTGACTATTGAGTGTAATGTACTTTTTACAGGTGAGCAAAGAGAGGAAAGACAGAAATAAAGCAAACCCACCACGGCCTCTCACTCATTCTCTTTCACAGTGCAGATAGTTTTAAAAAATGTTATTTAAACACAGAGATCCTTAAAGTAGATTTCACTGAGGTTAGRGTCTATTTTTAGCCCAGCTAGCACCGAGATGCACCGAAGTGTTTACTAGCTTGAACATAGGTCATAAAGTCTGCATTTGTCGTTACCAAAGACCACCTGCAGTTTAGATAATTTATGATCAGTGAACAACTGTGTATTACTCTCCAAYAGGAAAATAAATTTAACCCTTCTCTATCGGCCATAAAGCTCTTGAATGAACACTGCAGCAGTGACCTTTATGGTGTCTCTCAAGTCTTTCCATCCTTGTGACTACAGAAATACACAGGGGACTTGCTGCTCTCCAAGTTACAGGCTTTTCATCCTGCTCAGATCATCAAAAGGTAAGCACTGTTTGGACATGCAGGGCCGAAACCCCTCAGAAAAACTCCCAGAAACTTTAGGCAAATTATCTGGAAAGCAAAACAAGCCTGTCTCCAGAAGACAGTGGAAAGAATCAAGAACGCAGACCTAAGAACTGGGTATGCTCCTGAATATCCACCACTTCACATTTTATCAATTTCAGTATTAGTTCATATCAAATTAACTTTGCAGGTAATTATATCCCTGTGAAATATTCAGTCATGAAATGCAAATCTATTTACTTTGCACAGTATTGTACATTATCTCCTCTATTGCCTTTGTTACCTATTATGTTTATATAAGTTTCTTGTCTGCCATCATCACCCTATGCCCCCATGACAAATGCATAAACAAGTTCCTAAAAGATTCTCCTGGCCCACCTCTCCTTTGCTGACTACTTAGGGTAGGAGGCTGAAAAAGTTGCAAAGGGCAACAAGGTCTTAATTGAKCAGGTTTGGGCAAATACAAGAATTTGATCAGAGACAGAGATTTACAGGATCAGGAATCAATTGCTCCATGGTGGGTTTTTTCTGCTCTGTTAAACATGACTGCATCTCAGCCCAGAACAGCCGCTGTACAGTTCAACCCTGTAATTATATAAAAGATGGAAGAATAAATTGCACGGTTTTTCACATCCAGGAAATTCTCCCTGGGAGTACCGCATTATTATATTGGCCTATCTCAATACAAATATGATAAGCCTAGATTTGTAATCACCCTCGATTTCCTCTACAGTCAACAGATAAAACAGAGGGTCAACAAATAAAGCCATGTGAAGGTTATAATTTGGATTGTGGATTGCCTAGATTGGGAACAATGTAACATTTCTCTATGACTAATTATCGCTAGAAACAAAAACAAGTTTGGTCCTTTTTTTATATGCCTAATGAATGGAAGAGAGCTTGTGAAGTCAAAACAGATTTCCATTTTTTTCTCCTCTTTATAATCAATTTGTAAAAAATAATGCACAGATCATCTTGCATTTAAACCAGGTGCACAGCTTCACCTGGAATCCATTCTCTAAGCACRGCACACAAATCTGAAATCTGATTTTCAAAACAGAGTGATTGTTCCATTCCTCATCAACTCCAGTTTACCGTATAAATTATTCTGGATGAATTCTCATTTGYTATTTGGGTGAACACAAGTCTTCTTGCAATTAATGTGAATGAGAACCCAAGCTTTGTCTGTATGACTTGTCATGCCTAGATGAATATTAATGCTAATAATTTTACACAAGGAATTATTATCTACCATGTAAATAAATACCATGACTGCCTCAATTTCATTCATTCGTATACTCAGAGCAATTAAAAACAACCATCCTGATCTCACTCCAAACTTTGCTGAAGCCAAGATCTTAATTTATTTCCAAAAATAGTAATTTCTTGTGACTATATACTCACAGCTTTAAAAATGTTGTCTTAATGAGTTCTTAATTCATTTGCAATCAAAATATTTGCAAAAGCATTGGGCAAGAGAACCCTGGCAGMTCTCCTGGGGTTTCCTGCCAGACCATTAGAGTCTGCAGTCTGCAACGTTGTTCTTCTGCTCCTCCACCATCAAGCAGCCAACCTGGCAAGCCCTGGGAGAGCTGGCTGTGGACAGGGCTCTTGGGTCTGCTCTGCTGGATCTTACTAAGGTGCTGGGCAGTGCATGACTGGGTTTGGCATTTGTGAAGGCAGGAATCTGCAGCACTGGCTCYGCTCCTGCTCCATCCCAGGCTGGATGCCCTGGGAACCCAGGCACACRCTGCTGAAACCACCAGGAACTCCTGCTTCTCTGCAGAATGGTCCTCCAGCTCAGCCTCCTGAGCCAAAGGGCCAAAGYGACTCAAAGATCTCAGTTGCTCTGCAGTAAGATTCAGAGCCAGTGCCTCTCTCAAGCAGGAAGTTCSTACTTGGATCATYTGAGAGTTAAAAAATGACCAGTCAGAAATTGTCTATCTTAAATGCTGGCAAGAAGCAGCCCATTAGTCAAGATCACACAATACTTGTTACATTTTTTCATAGAGGCACAGTGCTTTAAAAAGCAAGCTGACATAYTCTGCACTGGCTTTATCTTCAGAATGATTTCACATTCTGTGCCAAAGTCAACACATTGTAATAATCTTGCCCTGGAAGGGAATGTGGGAAAAATTACTTACTACAAATATTCACACACATATGTACTTCTCAAAATAATTTGATGTTTGCTCATAGTAGTAGCTGGAACAATAAATAGATTAACAGCTTATTATCTCCCTCTTCTGTGAAGATTATAGCTCCCTGCTCCTTGGCAAACACTTTGGATTGTGCAACAATACAATTATGCATCACTGCCACATACTTTTGTGCTGTGCAGCTCTTGTGTGAGATGTCAAAGTTGTTAAAAAAATCTTTGAAGTGAATTAAATTTTAGGCTGTTTCATTCAACTGCTTATCAATGCTGTTAAATATCTTCAAAATCTCTGCTCCTGACAATGAAGCTTGAACAGCAGATGATTTTGAAAAGTAACATTCGTTCCTAATTCTTGAATTAGCTTACACTGCTGAGCCACATGGAGCCCAAACTTCTGCCTCATTGCACAAATGATTTAGAAAAATACACGCAAATAAAATTAAGGATGCCACATTTACTGCTAGGATATTCTTCTGAAATTCTGCTGAYCTCCATAGCATTAGTTAATAGCAAAGGTCACTTTGGATTCCATCACACTTGCACAACGCCTGACGAGCAATGCTTGGGACTCTGGAGAGCTTCTGAAGACTAATAGAGCAGAGGGGAGGTGAACAAGGGCAAGATGTCACTGATGCCATGAAGTTCATCTTCACAAACAATCAGGGAAACTCTTTAGAAAGAGATTGGATTCTAACAGGTTTGCAGAGCTCTGATTCATCAAGAGAAAAAACAGGGCACTYGGTGCTAATTTTGTCAGAACTTGCTGATTGCCACTAGTATTTAATCAGCATACTTAATGTCATTCATTACAATGAATATTCACTCACTGATGAACAAACCTTCTGTCGCATTTGTCAGCAATAATCAGTTCCTCAGAGGAAGGCTAAAAGCCTCACAGTCCTCTGATGAACATGCTAAAACACACCAAGATAACCAAGAGGAACAAACTGAAATTGGCTGGTTAAAGATTATGTTCAATTGGCTGATGTATATCTCGTCAGACTCTCATGATGTYTAAGAGACTGGAAGCCCTTTTGGCAGTGTGACCTTTGCATGTGTAGGGTAATCGGTACCTCCTGCATATCAGATCCCTGCTTCTTTTGTACCTCCACAATCATTTGCAAGCTTTCAGTTTTGCCTGGCTAAAGATAAAAGTGTGTTCAATGCTACACAGGTGAACATTTAGAGCTCCTGCTGCTTTTGGGGTATGATCAGAAAAACTGTTCTACTCCCACATGTTCATAAAAAAAACCCAGTAAAACTTCAAAGAAAAACTATGACAGAAAGATGCTGTATTTTGGGAAACAAAACAGCARATGATCCCCAAATTCAGAAGGTTTATCCTGTCATGYAATGAGGCCCCAAACTTCAGGACAACCCAAGAAAAGTTGCYACAAACCTAGAAGAATGGAGTTCTCCAGCTCAAGTGCAGCARA
Organism: Malurus melanocephalus; assembly: GCF_030028575.1. Lineage (NCBI taxonomy): Eukaryota > Metazoa > Chordata > Aves > Passeriformes > Maluridae > Malurus > Malurus melanocephalus. The sequence continues at coordinate 975,938 of NW_026623484.1, read as the reverse complement.
ACTAGGKYTCTGATATAATATAAAGGGATTAAGCAGTGGCCTTACACTACTCTTTCTAAAGGTTAGTGTAAGATTTCTTTCTTAGATAACGTAATCATGTCATGAGTCAATCTCATTTCTTCTAGTCAACAATACCTTTATGCACTGTCATTAATATATTTCTATTTTTCTGATTCCTAAGGAAGACATCCCATTAAGTTTTGGTGTAACMYCTTTTTCTCACACAATCTAATTTCATAACTTGCTGGTGAATGTATCCACCAGGGAATAAAACACAGAATTTATCTGATGYTCCTACATTAGTGCCCTAGAGCAGATACTTCAGCACAGAAGATTTTCAGATTATCAAGATGGRGTAAGAGGAATGCCATGGCCTCTGRTAGTCTATTTAGGGATATTTACCAGGAAGACAGCTTTGTTCTCACCCTCTGATGCAACAAAAGGTACTTAAAAAATGTTTTTTTTAAATAATTAAGTAGAAGCTTATTTCCAAACTACAACAGACTGAGAAATTCATTACCCCAGCTGATGAGTTCAYTTCCTTGATGGTGAAATAGACTCAGGTAACGCAGTATAATCCTTCCTCTCAGTCTCCACATATGCCAGTGGATTTTTCCATTAGGGACTCTGCTTACAAGGCACTCAGACAAGAGGCTTGAACCACAGTTTACTGTCCCAAAAAAACATTTGGCTGTTCTTGAGTTTGTTTTCTTGAGGTCAMGAAAACTTCTCCCCCATTCTGGCAGGATGGAAACATCTGGGGTATCTCACTTTGACAACTCACAGAACAATTAAACACTTAAGAAGAAAAGTAATCCATCAACTCGTGGGGCACAAGAGATTCACGTTTTGTATCTCAAAATACAATGGTGGCAGAAAGTTGTGCAAGCATTAATGAAACCTCAGATTGCAATCCTGTGATTGTGAACAAGAAATTATACTTTTTATCTAACAACAAACAAATGCAACTTGTGCAGGAAAAGAATAAAGTCTTACATRAAAAACAAGTGGCAAGGGAAATTAGTCTGTAAAAACTTCATTCCTGAGATACTTATGTATCTGGCACGGGTCAAGCACTAGAAAAGACGCATGAAGGAGAAAGGTTGTGATGGGCATCTGTGTCACCACAGCTTTGGAATGCTGTGCTGGAATGTGTTTAAAGAACGCCKTTCTGAGAATTGCAGGACTCACATGGCACGGTGCACACATGGTGCATAGTACAGCATTAAGTGAGGAGAGGATCTGAACAAGGAAAACATCTGCATCTTCTCCTTTTTACATGGCTACAATGTCTGCTTCACAAGGGAATTAGGTACCCCATCTGCATCAGAGCTAGTGCTGGCCAACACACAATTTTCCTCTGGAAAGGAATTTTTTCTACAGACAAAAGCTGCTTTGAGAGCTAAACTTGGAGCTATTCTGCTTACAACGTAGTTCAGTGACATTAAAAAAAAACAGCTCTGATACAGTTTTCCTGAGTTTTAGCTTATTATGGTGATATTTGCATTTTTTCAATGCACTTTCAGTRTTGAAAAGACACAAGTAGGTGAACWAAACTGATCAYGTAYRTAAGTGCCACGAYAGACCCGACAAAAATAACATTTAACCAGTGAGGAGGCGCCCACAGGACATATGCATGTGGGCTTACCCATTTCRCTGTGCATGACTTGGCTGTGTAATACATACTTTATATCAGCTCCTGCCACGATTTTGTTCACATCAAACCCTTGTAAGAAGATCGACAAGCTCTTAGGAGGATATGAAATTACTGACACAACAGAACACACATAAGCCATGGCTTAATTCAGTATCGTCCTTAGTTGGCCACCCTTTCCTAGAATATTTCCAACTTCCACAAATTTCTGGAAAGCAAGAGGCCAATATTTAAAAGTCAGCAACAGTTGAGCCTCAGTCTAACACTATTTACATGTATTTACCCTTTTTTTTCTTGTAAGGTTTCCATGTGACAGGAGAGTAATTTGCAACTGATAGCACTGAGATGCATGACTTTGCATACATTACCCACTATGGTGCAGCATAGAGATATTTCAAGATAGCTTAAAATAAACTGGCTTGAGCACAAGAAATGGGTTGAGATGTAACAACGCAGAGCTCTGCCACAGCTTCATCCATCCCAAAAAGGACCAAAAGCAACTGGCACAGCTTGGAGATACATTAGGCTTGGATCAGTGCCCACCYCTGCCATCCTACCCCACTCTGGGCAGGCATTTTATTCAATTTTAACAGTACTTCTGCAGAGAAAGTGGAGGCTCCTGCTACCCATGTCCTCAGCGCACAGCCACTTGTAAGGAGGCCTTGCAGCAATACCCCCATCAACATCAAACAGGCAAAGTAGTTGTGCAAAATGCCACAACAGCAGCTGTGGCATCTGCAGAGAGCAGRAGCCTAAACCCCTCCCTCAGAATCCTATGGAGACACTGGAGACCCTGCACTGGAATAACCACCGTGGCACCCTGCACTGCTGCCACACTGGAACGGGCCACTTTAAAAGRAAGGAGTAAGGCTTTCGCGCATCTCAAAGGTGATTTACAATGAATGGAGAAGAGGAAATGGGAGAGGAAAAACCTTTTCCTTCACCTTTGTATGGCACATGAAATTTCCTTCTTAGCATACCAGGTCCTTTCACAATATAAAAATTGTAGCAACTGAAAAAGATAACAAGATGATGACATAAGAATCAAAAYAAAAATCAGGTGTCTGAGAGACAAGAGTATTTTCAAAACTATAGCAATACTTCTGAATTTAAAAAAAAAGGTTTTGCAAAATTTTCAATGTCCTCTCCTTTTTGGCCTTAAAACTGCAGCTATGAAACAGTATCAGATTCACTCTTTCAGTGAAATTCCTTAAATATGTAGGAAGAAAGTATCTAAACCCCAAAGAGTTAAAATATCAAGCATTTAGTATACTTTCAAGTACCAAGTTCACACTCAATTGTTCAGCGAGTTTACCTCTTCAAGGATTCAGGGATGTGATCTTTTCTGGCTTTCAACTACTTCTTAAACATCATTTCCACAACACCACCTACACAAACAATGCACTTGTATGTATAGTGCATATTTTATGATCTGCTACACCAAAATTTCCTGAAGCGTGTTCAACAAAAAGGCCACATGGAAGAGGACTACTTCCCACACACATGGCCTGATTAAATTTTCAGTTGCTTCTCGTTTTTGGGGGGTTTTTAATGCTTCAGTTCAATTTTTATTCTACTCCCTCCTCCAATCAAGAAAAGAATCTAGAAATTTAAAGGGTAAATTTACCAGGAAAACCCCACAATTTATTACAGAGGCCTACATAAAAGCAAAAACAGCCGCAGTGGATTAATGTATTTCCTTTCCCACAGCTTTTTCATTTAAACCATAACTGTACATATTTACTGCAACTATTCCATCTGCCAGCAGCATTGTGCTGACACATCCAGCACACAGGCTGGGGACTCATGGCGAGGAGACAGGTCCCACCATTGCTCTCAAATTTTGTGATTAATATGCCATGAAACCTGGTGAAAAGCCACACTTACACACATTGCTCACTATTAACAGAGACTCAAATCCTTGTTATTTCAGCCCTTTATCCTAAACATGAGTCAAGTCTTTAACCACATAAAGTACTTATAAACAAAAACCAAAACAGATTGTCATCAAAAGCTTAAGGGCTATAATCAGACCTGCTCCTTTTTYTTACAAGTTCTGCAGAGACTATGTAGGGGAAAAAGAAATGGCTAATGCAGGCATTTGCTTCCTCCTTTATGAAAAGCAGTACCACCAAAGAGGAGGTACTTACCTTTTGACAAGGTCAAATAGAGTCCACATCACTGTCAGAGTTTATCCTTTGAAACCAATCCTTTCAGCAGGCATATATATAAACACACACACTTGACAATAAGGGAAGTGTTACTGATAGATAAGTTATGTAAATGATACAGCATATTATAATCACCTCTAAACTTATTCTTGGAGTTCAGAGGTTTCTGGAAGAGATCAACCAGCCACAATGCCACTGCAGTGCCCCAACATGAMAAACCCACTAACTGCAGCAATGTCACAGTAATTCTTCCAATAGCTTAGTAACCTCTTTGCAAACCTCTTTGCAGTCTAACAGTGGCCTGAAAAACACCTAGCTCTTCCCCAAACTGAAAAACATGTATAAAAGCCTATAGGTTGCTTCCACATAGTAAACTTCAAGTGATATTTTCTTTTCCTTTTTGTGACGGCAAGTCTGTTTTGGGTTGGTTATTTCTCAAGTGTCATTCTTAATTACTAATAAACAAGTTGACTGCGATTCTGACACTGACTTCAGAGGTCCACCAGTTTCAATGGGGGTTTCACCCCTCTTCCATACTTTTTTTCTGTCCAACACTTTCTACATGAGTTATGAAGAGCTCCCAGTTTTCCATATGCCAGGATGCGCAAACTCACAGAAAAATGTGGCCATTTTAGCAGCTTGAGAAGGCCACTGACAGCCACATATAATCCCAGTTGTCAAGAAAGCTGAAATTCAGAGGTTTTCAGACTACTTGGAAAATACAGCCATCCTGCCTACCAGCATCCCGCTGATGCACCAAGCAACAGCCACACAGCCAGAACTGGATAAAGTAAACCCACGTCACTCCCACACAATGGTAACATAGACACCTTCCAGAGGTTAAAGTAATGCAGTCTCCCTTTGCTGAGAACAATAGGCAAGCTTGGTGATACAGATGTTTACTCACTGGAAATACCAATCAGATATATCATTTTGCTGTACAGAAGTCAAGACAAACATCCAATCTCAGATACTTCCAACTGGGCTTTACAATAAAAACCATGGCCTGAACATACACAATCTTTCCCTGCCCCATGAAGTCTCCCAGCAGGTGCTTTATCCTTAGAGATGACTATTACCATTGACGATGCACATCAATGCTTTTCATGCTCATTTAAAAAGAAAAGGCTGCAAGCCTTCTTAACTSTCTGCTATAAAACTTAATCATTTACATCTTAGCACAAATAATATTTCCATGTGCCACACTAGTCTCATCTGACGTAAAGCTGTGAAAAAAGAATCACCTACTGATCTTGACAGGCTTAAAGGTAATAAAATGACTTTTGGTCAACAATGTCAGTTAATATGGCAATCTCATAAAGGAATCTTGTAAGAAATACCACCCATTGCTGTTCATAAACACAAGCCTGGTTTGGCTATATTCAATTACAAGCAAAGAAGGATAATTAAACAGTTCATGATATGGAATGGCTAAAACATGTGCAATCTTATTTATGTTCTCTGCACCTGTGCTTTCTATGGCTTAAATTGTAAGGCTGATCTTTTAAACTGCACTCAGGGAGTATTCCAGTTCATTCACATGGGAGTGATATGTTCTGTTTTTAATTAATATGTAAATTTAAAAGGATGTAAGATTTTGCAGACCCTTAGCATTAACCAACTATATACTGGCAAATTACGATTAAATTGTTTACTCTTGTCTCAAGACAAGCCAAGTACTTCCAGAGGTAGTCTGTGTGCTCAGTTTATTTGTCCATGTTATTCCTCTCCTTTGTTCTCTCCACCTTTATTTTGTTCTTTTGTGTGCTTCAACTTCCATTATTTAATCCACGGTGTTATGGGGACCTCTCATAGCTCACTTTTCAAACCAGATTGTAACCTCTTCCCGTGTAAGCCGCAACTGCATTTTCCAACACTCAGAGTAATGAAACCACAGAACYCTTGCTAGAGCCCTCTAATCCTCAACAAAGTCTTTGAGGGGGAGGCACCCACTGCACTCAGATGCAGGGAAATGGCACAGGGAGTTCTCGGTCCCATGGTGGTACTGAGGGCGACAGCTCTGGYTCCGAGGTGGCCGTGGGACCCCCGCCTGTCCCGCTGGTGGCTGCAYGAGCGGTGCCACCACGGAATGAGGRGCAAGCAGTCCCCATGCCTAAGGCCAGGTAGGGAGTTCAGATTTACTGCAACTGTCCACTCTTGTCCTAGCACCGATACACCGCTCCTGCCCTAAATATCGTGGGAAAGGTAACATCCCCATGTTTTTACTTAGTTACTTAATTTTTAATTAGGTTTTGCAGTATCATGGTAGATTACAGTGCTGTCTGTAATTTCATCCTCTCTATATTCAAGTCATTACTTTTCGCAGATTTTACAGGAGTTACCRAATAATTTTCAGGTGTTTTTATTTTGCATATTCCTTAAAAGTACTTGAAACGAAAGCACTGATACTTGGTTTGGATATGAAAATTGAAAGGAATCTAATATAAACTTTATTTAAAAAAAAAAAGCCAGTTGGTTTCAAGCCTCCTAAACTCCAAAAAGAAAAAAAAAATAAAGAAGAGACTGTAAAATGTATTTGTGTGCATCTAGATGAGAATTCATAATATACGCGACAGCTCTGTATTTCCAGTTCGCAGGTAACACACTATATCTTTTGTCTGGCAAACACTTTTCCCTAAGCTAGAAGAATAAAAATGGCTCCATAAAGGAAAAGCACAGTTTTACAACTGAAAGAAAATGAAACTACTTTCAAGATATTTAAACACATGCAAAGGAAAATAAATTTATATCCTTTAACATTTTTAAATGCAACGTTAAACCCAGTGTAACAGTTAAACRTAATCATTAGTTGACTTCTGTATTATAACAGAATAGTGGTAAATAAAAATATTTATGTAACAATTAATTATATTTACCCCCCTAAAAAAAAATCTAATGCCAAACAGATCAAAGAATTTTCTGACACAAAAAGCTTATATTATTCAATTTTTGTRGTACACTAACATCAAACTACAACATCAAAAATGTTTTTGCATTTGTTCCCTGTACGCTCTGGACAGCACAGAACTTTCTGAGYTCAGCAAAGATTTCAAGAAAATTTMTTCATTGCCAATATTAACATGCATATAGTAATGTCAGAGAAACAGAACTTATATAACATTTTTACTACTCTCACATATTGATGAAATGCCTCGTTCAAGAGATTTTCTTCCCTTACCACCATTCAACATTCCTTCATATTTGCTACACTTTCCTTATACTGTCTCTCTTAGAAATATACAGAAATCTACCTAAAATTTATTTTTAAAAAGTTTGAAAATATTTGACTGAAAAAGATAACAAAACACCAATTCAAGCCAGGTATCACTGTTCTTAAAAACAAGTTTCTAACATTAAAAAATTACTTTTAGAGCATTCACAAAGAATCAGTTGTTTTAAATAAGGTTTTTCTACTACAACCACMAGCATTTAGTTATTTTCATTGTACTTTATTCCAACAAGCCAACAGCATAGCAACTTGCAGCTGTATGTGCAACTCAAACCTCTCAGAACAACAATAGAGAAAAACACATTTCTTTAATGTTGAATAGACTGCCAGCAGCACAGTAACGGAAAATTATTCTAGAAGTTACAGCAACTGTAATACTTTCCCCCAAGTAATCAGAAAAACATCTGTTATTTACATTGGGTTTTTTGTTTATAATTGTTACTCTTTCTTTTCTTTTTACCTCTAGGTGATATTTTATTTCACAGTAAAAGGAAGTGCATAGCCAGGTTTAGATTATGAAGGATTACGCAGCATTAAGACTGTCAAAAGAAAGAGTGAAGGGAAACCGCGAGCCAGCCAGATTAACACCAATGCTGTCATCAGGATTTTCCTTCCAGCACCTGACTTTTTACATTTAAAACATTCTCTATTTTTTAGATTTAAAACTAATCCTTCAAACAATCTTATCTTTATTTGTCTAGTGCTATAGTTTCGTTATTTTGCAGACTTCTCTGTTAGGAAAGATGTAACAAACCCCTCTGAGACATTAATTCTTTTGTAACTTGYGGCTTTTAAATTTCTTTTTTTTGGGAAGACAAGTATACAGCAGATGAAATTAAACATTCATTCTTAGTAACCAAAGCTGMCTTACGAACAAATTTTAACACCCTGAGCACATCACCAAGACTTATACTCAAGAAAACCAGCAGAAACTCAGCTGATTGAAATACCCATGAGCATCCTTAACTTTTGGGGATTTAGCACAAAAATGAAACAGAAGAATGAACACACTCAATTGCCCCTCCAGACACACAATTAAGGTTAACACATAATTACAATTAAGGTTATCAACCCCTTACTTTTCTGCAAACTTTAAAATTCCAGAAATAAAGATGACTGCAACCACATTTTTTTATTACAACTGTTTCGTAAAATTTACTACAACATGTATTCTGAACCAGAATCTTTATTTTTATATTAAGAAATTCTACACTACTTAATATGCAGGCAATTAGGCCACTGATTAAAAAATAATCTTTGAAATAGAAAGTAGACTCTTYTAAGTTTTGTAACTGCTATTCCTTAAATCTAGAAGTGTTAGAGTCGGGTATGGTAGCCCATTATGGTTTCCCTATTGTAAATGAAACAAACAATACATACCCAACAAATCTTTTTGACATGATACACAAAAWCCAAACCTATTTTTAGTAAAAGTAAACAGCACTACTTATGTAAAATTTTGATAGAATTGTTTGGCAGYATATTTAGTTTAAAACAAAGACAGATGAATAATTAATATGAAGAAGTCTAGAAACAGAAATTGTCTACCAAAATATTTCTYCCTTTTATTAGCTAGCTGTTTATCTAAGAAACTGTTAAAATACATTCTGCTAAAAGCTGACTGCTAGTATGATGTACTTGGACCATTTTCACTGCACATTGATCAGGGGAAACATTTTCATGCTCTACTGAAAATGTGCAGGTATTTTTTAGCACTCTTTCAAGCAYAGAAGGAACTTCCTTAGACTGGGTTATGTGTTTCATGTACTCTGCTTCATTCAGCATTCACACAAATTAAATCAACTAAAACAGAAAGCAACAAAAATAAAGGCATAAATTTCATGTGTTTGCTTATGAAATTTTGAGTGGATAGTGAAACACGGTGAAAACTACTCAAAGACTTTGTTTATTTTTTTTATGGATTGTTTTGGGTTTTGGGTTTGTTTTGTTTGTTTGTTTGTTTTTAATAAAAGCCAGAAACAGGCTAAACAGTCTCCCAGAAGYAATTTTTTGAAATTATTTTACAGTTTTCCAAGGGAGGGCTGGGTTAAGATTTTAGGGTTCAGAACCTCCAAAGGAAAATTTGCTCAAACTCCTATCTCCCACACAACGCAGAAACTTGGCCCCTAAAGGGATTTAGTCTTTCAGAAAACAGCTCCAGAGATAAGATTCAAATGCTGGGTCCTGTAATTCCAGGTGTTCTCAAACCCATGTTGGCGTCACAAATGGAGAGGATTTTACCCCTCCCCACATCCTGTTTAAAAAGCAGATGTGGKGGCTCTCCAGACCCTGACAGACAACTCTTTGTTCCATTTGACTGGAGGGCGTCCAAGCACTCCCTCTAAAGAAAACGGGGTCTCTCTGTCCCAGTTGTGTTATAAAGAAAATTGCTAATTCCACTGGTGCTTTAGGGGGCACTTCTCAATAAGAATGGTCAAGGTTACCAACATCTCTACAGGTTTGACAGTTGGCTTACTTTCAGGCGATTTTTGTTTTGTTTTTCTCTCAAGCCCAAAAATACWAGTGAACAAATTTTCATGAATAACAGCTCTAGGATTGAACATCTATTGATGAGAATTAATTGGGCTTGGGTTTCAAATTGTCTCATGTCAGCTGTTCATAAAGGAAAATTGGAAATCACTAACAATGCAATAATTTTCCTGCACAACAAAGCCAACATTCCTATTCTTTCTTTTGCTATTTTATTGAGAAATACAGCATTTATTCATTCKGCTGGTTCTTTAGCAAATTTTAGTACTGGATATTAATACCTATTTTCCTTAAGATATCCGAGAGCATGTGGAGGATTCYCCAGGAGGTTTCCTGATGCAAAGATTCAGAAAAAAACCTGCTAATTCTAGAAAAGAAATTTTCAAGCTCCAAGAGGATAATGAATAACATACAGAAAACCTCAAGCCAACAGATTTTGGCAACTTTGCATAAAACTAAAATTCTGAGGGAGTTGAACAGGAGTCTSTAAAAGATTCATTTTTGGTATAAACTCACAGAGAGAGATGATGAAGATACTAAAAGGAGTAAAAAGTGTATTTGCATGTTGCTGAAATTGAAACGTTCATGCTGCCTGCTGCTCTTTGAGGGTAGTAAGACGGGATATACTTATTGGTATAACTTACTGGATAATGTAATAATTTATCTGAGTTCTAAAACAGCATCTTTGTTTAGTTATATGCCTTTAATATATATGCACTGAGTAAAAATGTACATGTAAAGAACTGTTCCAGAACTAATTATTCCGAAGGAATACAATTCCATTCTAATTTTATTAAGTGYACTTTAACAATGGCTTTGGAGTATTTGCAAAAGACAAATAAATCTCATGTCCGATCAATGTGGTATTTGCTATATTGTGCAAATRAGTAATTTGCAGCTTGAACTTCTTCACGGGTTTGCTTCCAATGCTGTACATGGCAGGTCACTGTCAGTACTGAAAAGTTTTGCTGTAGTTTAGCAACTCCAGCTTTTAGCCACACAACGCCGCAACAGCAGTGTGATTATAAATTTTCTTCACCGTTCCATTTACCAGGAAACATTTTACTCAAACCATATTGAAGACCGGCAGTAAGATCTGTTTAAAAAGTAACTGCCCTAGCTTACACTCCAGGTAAAATAAAAAGAGGTCGTTGCTTCAGAAAGCAAACTCCAAGTGAAGGATAGCAAAATACCACTGAAGGAATCTGTTACATTCGGCACAGTTCTGATACTCTGCTGACTTGTATTACCTGTTTGATGCATGAAGAGCCTGAAAGCTGGGGTTTGGAAAATTTTAAAAGTCAGCATGACAGATTTTAACATAGAGAGCACCAGTATGTTGCAGATGTTAAGCCGTTTCTAATACTCAAGCAGAATATTTTGGCGGTTTAAATTGTGAAGATAAGTGGTTTAAAGAAATAACCCCAATTCTCTAACTGAAGAAATAAAGAGGAGCTGGCAGGGACCAAAGCAGCTCATTCTTTACCACAGTTGATTTTTCTTCCTCTTTTTTTTTTTTTTAATTATTTTTTATTATTATTTTTATTCCTTCTAAGCTTTTTTTCTTTTTTGACAGTTTCAAAACAAGTGAATGACATTAAAATACACTGACCCTTCCATTCAGCAACTCCACAGATCTCTAACTAGGAACCATCTACAGTCTGCGAAAAAAGAACGACGCACACTATTTAACAGGTAAACACTTTTGTATCTAGTCATCTAGTCCTAACAGTCACTGAGGATTAATCTACATTCAAAATCCATTGGATAGCTTATGCTGCTAAATTTGTAATTTTTATGAGAGCATTTCACAAATCTGTGTAGTGAGAATCACAAAATCCCAGGACAAAGAGCGACCAAACTGTCTGATTCGGATTTTTTAGTTAATAACTAGGACTGTTTGTAGTTAATGTAGGAACATCACTTGTGGGGCGACTGCAACAGAAACCATATAYTGTAACAGTAATTAATAACACAGAGCAACAATTTTCTCCTCAAGGATATGAAGATCTTTGTTGCTTTGTGAAAAACTGGTATAGTTAGGCTACGATTTACTCGGTGGTTTTAACTTAGTTTCTCAGTGTCAGGTRAAAAACAGAAGTTATCTGTAGTGATATAAACAAGTATTCAGCTCTCCTAATTACTTTTTAAACTTACTCGTCACCAACTTGTAGCACTTTTATTTTGTTCAGTATAGAAATACTCTGAGTTMGATTTCATAAAACTCGTTCTAATTATTTTAAACCAGTTCACCCAGATCCATGAGATTAATATTGCAKATAAATAACACATAATAGACCTAAAGTAGTTAACACACTGAAGATGCTCAGAGAAGACCTTCTACATGAGCTACTGGACTGTGCAAGCTGCCTCTATGATGACCATGTTTTCTCTGATTATGAATTTATTTTGAAAGAATGTCTGTTTTATTCAAAGTAGTATTTTCTTCTCATACAGAGATTTTCACCCACTGCCTAATAAAATTACATAGATGAACATGTTAAATAACTAATTAAATAAGGCTTCACTAACACAAGTTCAAATACATACTATTTGTCACCTTAATTTTCTTTTCAGGCGTAATTTACCTACTATTACCAATTATACAACAAMTGCTCACATTAGTAGGCAATGTCAACAATTGCCTTAAAATAACCACCATAACTACTGACAAGAGTATTCTGTGTTTACTATGAGGACAATATTCCTGTCATGTATTTTCCATGATATGATTAAGTTGAAGAGACAGAGGCAACTTAGTGATTATTAGTAATTACATTTTTATRCAGTCTGAACACACATAAAGAACATTTCATTTTTCCGTTAACACAGAAATTAATGAATGTTCACTTCCTCCTTCAAAGTTCTGCTTCAATTTCGCAAATTTGTCTTTAGATAYGCAACCATTTGCCAGCCTATAGTGAATAAATTGTTTCTTTCCTTTGTCCCTTTCCTTCCAGTTGCTATAATATGTAAGAGACTGCAAAGAGAGGAAAAACTTGCCAAAACCACCTATATTTATCCACAGTGATAACAATACACAACCTCTTACAGGATTTTCTTCTTGAGCATTATTTATAGCTGCAAATTTCATAAATTTTCACACTTACAGCTTATTTACATTATTTTATTCTATTTTTTAAAACCAATATAAATAAAGCTAATTAAAACATACAGTTTATCAGTAATATAATTTTTTATTATTAATCCACAGAGAGAATAGCAACTCTGCAGCTGAACTGCTTTGCACTTTCAACACTGCAGGGTCCAAGAATTTGGGGCAGGGGGCAGTGTCAAGCCACAACACTAAATGGTTAAATAAAACCCATCCTTCAACATAATATGAAYTATCTGCCCCCTATCACACTACAGCACAGACAAAGCATTTCTTCATGCATTTTAACAGTTTGCAGAGAATTTGATGCGTTCCTTCTAAAACTTCCTTCAATGCCATACCTTTAGGAAGGCCTACATTAAGTTTGTACCACTATCTAACAAAAAAAAACCCTCATAAAACACTCATAAATAACTTYTCCTTAAATAAAAAACTATGTAATTAGTGGCCCTTCTTAAAAACAGAGGAATTAACTGTTTAATTTAAAAAATCCCAAATACACTTACTCTGAAAGTATACCTATTGAACAAAACCAATAAACAAATGAACACATTTATAAAATATTTTATACTTCCAAATCGTTTACACTTATGTAACACTAATTTATGCTTTTAATAAATCTCTTTTTAACAATGCATGATTGCCTAGGGCTTGCTGGTCTCAGTAGCAGTGCTCTCCCCCAGCCTCATCCAACAGCCCTGTAGCTCACTGAGCTTGCTAGGGACTTTAGTGAGGATCCTTAAAAATAAAGAAAAGTTTGTGACTTCTTCTATCTAGGTTTTTTAAATGCCAGCACTATCAAGCAGTCACCCCAGGACCCAGGAAGGATAAGGATATGTTGTCAACAAAGGAAAAAAGAGATAAGGCCTTTGGTGCCCACCCCCTTGACCTGACAAAAACCCAGGTCTTGATACTGGTCTCCAGGTCAAAAATAGACTGTCTGCATCTGAAAGCAGCAGAGAACATTTCCACAGTTATCTCATTCTTAGTCATTTTGCAAATCACATTAAACACTTCAGAAAAACAGCATCCGTATCTGCTGTGCAATCATTTGGGAACACCAATTCTGAATGATGTTTGAGAAAAATCATGTTTTTCAAAAGCAATACGAGTAATTAAGAAAAATAAATTCTACCTTGAAGTCCTTTCTTTTGTACATTATTCTTTCAATAGGTGTGTTCACAAAACCACCACTACCCCATTCCACTAAAAATTAAAACCAAAAAACATAGACCTCCCCCTGCCTTTTTTACTCAACACAATAATATCACACATTGGAGGCACAAATGCTTAACAGAAGATCAGATAGCCACACACAGCAGTGAGAGACACTGTTCTCCTTCTTTTTATCTATCARGGAAAGGAATAGCATTAACTACCAAATGTTATTCTAAGCAATTTTAACAAACCAATATCATCAAGTCAAATGAATACACTACCTTTTCTGACTCATTATCTCTGCTTTTGCGATTCTCCTCTTATAAATTTTGGTCTGYTTTCCTCTGATAAAAACCTCAGTAATCCCCCATGCTCTTGCTGAGCACTCATGTGAGTTCACATGGTTCAACTGTTTGTGTTGTCCAAGTCAGTATAGCTTAAATCCCAGTCAGCCAGGAAGCCAGGCAGATAAGCACTGGCCTATGGAAAATTTATCTTTTGAAAGAGAACAGGGTGCTTGAAACAGAACTTCAGGTCTGGACAATCTCTAACTTAATGCAAATTAGAATTTGTACATTAAGGACCAAGTAAATGCATTGATAACAAGATTATCTGGCAGGTTCCACTAGGTGTTCTTAATTGCAAATCAATTAATTTCATCTAATTGAAATAGGGAGATTTCGGATCCACACTTTGTCCACTACAGAATTTCATAATTTAATAATAAAGTTAAATAAAACAGATTCTAAGATAGGCAATTTAATTAATAAAAAGGTGGCGGGTTGCTTTTYAGCAGAGACATGCAGATTTCTTTGCAAACTGACGGAACAAAAACATTTTCCAGTGAAAGGCTCTCTTGCATAAAAAACTTTTTTTTAAGGAAAATCTTTAAAATCTTATATTCTAGAGTCATAAACTGTGTACTGATAGGTTTCTTTCCAAGACTATGCAAGCACATACACTTCAGCATGGGTTTTAAATTCCAGATCAGAAACCTCTAGAAAATAATTAATATTAGCCTTCYGAAACCTTCAGGTATAATAGAATTCTAAGGCATCGAATAGTTACAGAGAGAACACAAATTTCTTTAAATCAAGGGGGGAAATCATGTAAATAGTAACTGAACCCATATTATACAGTAGTATTTAACTAGTCACATTTGACAAAGTATCATCACATAGAATCAAACTAAAATACCAACTAAACTAGATGAAATTAGTATCATTCAATTAAATTTGTTCTCTAATGTGCATTTCCTCTTACTGAAAAGATTCGTATTCACAAATTTGAATTAAATTATTTAATGAGTTATTTCCAAGCATGAGATAAAAAAAAAGTCATTTAATGTAAAAAGTCAAGGTTTTCCTGTATGTGCTCTGAAAAATAATTTAAAATACCATAACAGAGATTCAGACATGCCTAAATGGCTTTCATTAYATAAATTAAACTAAATTCCAAACTAAATATTATGCATGTTTAATTAAGAAGTGATAAAGAATTTGACCCGCCCATCTCCAATCTGAGATTCTAACTGCACAGGGATTTCTTTTGCCAGAAAAATTAACTTCTGYTTTTGGAAGAGATCTTTTTCAGTGACACACAATCTTCTTGATGGGATACAAACGAAAATGTGTTCTCTTTCTGCAATGCATATATATATACAAGAATGGAAAACAATTTAGAATTTACTCATAAAGTAACAGCTTCTTGAGCTAATAATTTCAACTTCTGTGCTCAACATATCTAGAAAATGAGCACAAAAATGGGACATTTCTGCAGCTGTCTCGGAAGGCAGAAATACACTGGTATGGTAGCATGAATCAGTTACAATATGAACAAATTTGAGATATTATTTGTTCATTTATTTAAACAAAAAATATTTAATTCCGGTACAATTGTCTGATGTGCCACAGTATATTATTGTTGACCAATGGATAAACTTGACTGATTTTTCATTTTGCTTGTTGCMTCTACATATCACTTMCCACTTACCTACTCAAAACAGTCTGCATAGAACAAAACTTATGGATGGTTATTGGTTTGATCTTATCTATTACCAATGGAAAAAAAATAACAGTTTTATATCCTGTTCTATGATTTCTGCAAAAACCATTATTTTTTCTGTAAGTAGAACAAAAGACCATGTCATGTGACTGCTTCATAAAAGCCTCCCCCTTTAAACAKAAAAAGGGCAAGGTTAATATGCATAACCTGACATTTAATGACTAAAATGATTCATGCAGGATTTATGCAGGTTTGTGGTTTTGCTCTGTAGCTTTCCTAYAAAAGTTACAGTTTGACATTGCAGATTTAGGTAAACACAACACCTAAYAAACAGCGAGAAAATAGAGTATGCACTAGTGATTATCAAAAATTGCCTAATTRGAATAATTAGAAATTGAGAGCTGAAGTGGAATGATAAATGTAGTTAAGAATGCTAAAGAAACATTTTCATCTTAAAAAAAAATCTCACTTGTTTCCGGATTTTTTTAGCCTATTTATGATAAAATGATTCGATACTAGTCCTTCAACTGAATAAATGCATGAAACTATTTTTACCATATTATGCCTAAAGAATTTACTTTTTGACAGACAGCTTTTACACGTACAGCTAACTGCTTTCTTTTAAAATTAGAGTATGACAATAAACTCACAAAAAGCAGGGAAGTAAAACCTTTTAAAAACCGTCTTTTGAGCAACTGACTTTCCTACTAGCAGTACCACTTTAAATTAGGATGGAATTTTAAAAACTGTTCAAGATATCCAAATCAAACTCAGGGTGTCTAACAAATTTCTCAAGTTGCTATGACTAATAGTGTATCACAGAGTTGATAGTTATGGGCTAAATGTGATCCTGACCTTTTGCGTTTACGGCTGCGAGTCCTGCAGTCTGTGCGCTGAGCCAACACAAAATCTATGCTTACAGCAGCTCTCTGCACGCCAAAAATCCTCCCAGGCAGGATCCCCACTCAGTTTATAGACTCTTTAAAATACAGAAAGGGTTCCGAGAATCGCAGGAGGTTCCCTACTCCTCCCCRGGAAGATAATGTCTTTTATAGCWGCTCCCTCCTTCATCMAGAGARTGAAATTTTTTTGAGTAGAGACCCYGTGGTGCTAGAAAGCCATGTTAATAGAGAATTTTCAGGCTTTAAATAAATGTTACATTTCCAGAGCATAAAGTCTTCTCTTTTATCAGGTCTGAAAATCGCTGGCCTCACTCACTCAAACAAATGCTGAATTTCCATTCCTACCATCTTAAGCCAAATCAGTGGGCTGGATTTCAGAGAAAAAACCCTTCCAGGTGTCCAATCTGCTGTGATTCTCTATGGCATTTCTTGCAAACAGGATGAGACAATGGATATTTCTACTTCTTGTGCTTTATACACAAGATTCAGCTGTTGAGGAAGAAGCAGCCAATTAATACACAAAGAAAAGCTAAAATCAAAGAAGGCTTGGTAAAGGAGAAGAAACTAGGAATATGGCAGATCAGGATATGGCAGGACATCAGGAAGACTAAAAAGATTTTGTGTAGAAGAAAATCTGAAGAAAAAGAGTAGCTGAGGGGCAGAGGAGGAAAGGGAGAAGCATCCTTTCAGGGCCTGCTCCCATTTTCTGACCCCTCTCTCAGCCCTTAAATCAGCGATCTCCGCAAACTCTTTGCAAAAAGAAGCAAAGAGGTTACATGAAACCGAGCATCACAGCTCTTCCCCTGGGCTCAGAGGAATACTTAATGAAAAATGCAATTAGGTCTCTGCTACTCTTCAATTTCCAAAAGCCACTGTCATTAATTTTGTTTCAGAGGACAAGCCATAGCAATCAGAATGGCAAAGCACATTAATCACCRGCAGCACTGCAGTGAGCAAAGACAACCTGAGTCAACAAACAAGATTGGCTGAGTGACTACGAACAGCAAATGCTTCTTACAAGCAGCCAAACTGAAGATCATCAGGAAACTGTAAAATGAGATAYGTGCATCATGCAAACCTCTCTTCTTTCCCTCCAGCCCTACAAGGGGCTGTTCTAATACTGAACTGTGGAATTCCCCAGAGGTAGGTGAAAGGAAAAATAAATACAGCTACCAGTTAACAAAATGCCATGCATGATAAAAACCAGATGAGGGAGTCACTGGGTAAACAGCAACACAAGCAAATAGAACTAAGCCATTAAAAAAACAACTGCGTTGGAAACCGCTCTTCTTTCCAGTGTTTCTCAGTTCCTGTTCCAACCCTCCTTGCCTGAAAGCTTACAGACAGAGTACAAAGTCCTGTGCCAGATCAGATCAATTAACCCAGTGATCTGAACCTGCCAATGGCAACCTGTGTGCCGTTGGTCCACAAGAAAACCACAAGATACTAAACCCACCCCAAGAAATTTTCTCATTTCCAGAAGTGAGTTAAAACCATGTATTTATGTCTATTTTGTCTCTTCTCTCCATCCCATTTTTCTCAAATTAACCCAAAGGTAGAACAACCTAAAGAAGCGCCTACAAAACCCACTCCACAGGATAACTTCCAGCAGACTGAAAGCTACCCTGGCCCCAATCTCGCTTGAACACTTCTTGTAMGTGGGTCCAAGTGAGAAACCCCACACAGCTGGATATCAGGATACACAGGGAGTTTTCCTTCCCCATGTACTCCTCAAATCCTCCCTCTTCACAGCAATACTGCACCTGTCCCAGCGCAGTACCCCTGGCGCCTTCAATTAATGCTGAGAAAATCCTGAGTTAAGTGCCTACTTAAATTTGATGGGTTTGCCATTCAAATGATGGTGTATCAGCCTAATAAAAGCACCAGTTAGTAAACAACATTACTGCACGAACACTGGCAGAATTATGAGCAACTGCAAGCTGCAATTAATTTGACCTTMGCCATCATGCCCACACAACCACTGATGCTAATGCCGTGATTTTATTTCAGATCAATGTAAACAGCAACAAATCAACATTCCTGCCATTCCTCCAAGGAGGAATCAAAACTGCCCAGTGCAGCTAGGGAAATTTGCAATTGAACAGATGTACACTACTTCATAGCCCTGAGGAAAAAGGAATTCATTCACCAATGTGTAGCTTGAGCTAAGCTAATCCARGTTGCATATCCAGTTCTCGAAGAGCTTTGAGCAGCAATCAATCTTCCTGCATTCACCAAGTGATTTGTTAATCTGCAGTTTTCATAACATAATAAAGAACATATGGATTAACCAGCTATTGTTTGTAACAGCCTGATGAGCTTCTTAGRGTCTCTTGGTTACATACTGGGTATAACAGTATCCAGTGCAGTGAAACAAACTGGGCAGTATGGATTACATCATGTTCTACCATCTGGAAAACATTACAAYATAATCACTAATACTGTGAAGCCTCCCGAATCCGTTCTTCATTTATAACATAACTGTTTGAGCTCCAGAGAGAGAATCTGAAGAGTGATTTGTAAAATATGTTAGTGAAATCCTAAGTAGGATATTGTTCTTAATATCCTACCATACTAAGTACAAACTTGATTTTCAGCTTATATCCTTAACCAATTATATACCAGTGCAAATYTTCACTGATAAATTTTCTTGCTAAATCCATTCTTGCAGTGGATTAGTTAGCTCAGAGGAACCATACTGAGATAGAMCTCTCCAGGACCAGCAATGTAATTTGAACATTCCCCAGGGCCTGGTTAGCACCTTCTATTAGGTATGAAGAGACACTCAAAAGTATGATGGCATTAGACAACAACACAGAAAGTTGGGTCACAGCTCAGGGTGTGCATGGGACACAGCTCAGGGTGTGCATGGCAGTGGGCAGAGTCACTGCACCTCAGGGGCTATAGGTTATTCCAGATCTATCCACCATTCCTGTGCTGACAGGGGCAGAAAAAAACTGCCCATGGCCAGCTGCTGAGGAGAAATGCTGTCCTAAGAATGCACCACAGAGCAACTCAGCAGACAAACGTGTTTTGTATAGTCACAGTTGCCTTTACTGTCAGCCACTTTTCTCATCAGGAATGTCCAGCATCCTTATTCCTGGTCCAGGATGCAGGTGCTGCAGGGCTCACTCTCACTACAAGAAAAGTCAGCCATGCTCCTTGCCAGCAAGGGACTAGCACTGCTTCTGACATGTGAAGCAAAGTCTGCACAACACCCCTTAGATCCATTTCTGTGAAACTTGTTCCACAGCTGAAAGCCAGCGTGGGTCAACAACACCCAGCAGTTTGGTTTCACAGTGGATCACCTTAGCAAATAGCTCTGGGTGACATATCCCACCACATTCTTAAAGTTTGTTTTTTTTCCAGTAAGACAAAGCCAAGTCCTTAACAGGGCAACCTGCAGAGAGCTCAGTAAATGAAAACTCTGGACTGGCTTTCCCAGGCAGCCATTCCCATTTTACTTCCAAGACTTTGGTATCCCTAAGCAGATATGCAATGGGGTGATTATCCACAGCTCAATCTATGTACTTACATATATAGATAGATAGATAGATAGATAGATAGATAGATAGATAGATAGATAGACAGACAGACAGACAGATAGATGGATGTACATATATATATATATATATATTTAGATATAGATATATATATATATTTAGATATATATATTTAGATATATAGATATATATATGTAAGCACACACTCTCCATACAAAGCCACACTGATACAACAATCTCAACTCTTCCATGATCTCCAGCTCTCCAAACAATCAGGTCAGGCTAAGCTTGTCACAGATTTATTACACAGGTATAGAAAGAGTACTTTCTAGAAGTTACTGTAAAAGTTAGGTCATSTCACAGGTCATGCAATAATTGGAAATTTCAACTGAAAAAAAAGGCAAACAATCTGTTTCTGAAATGCCCTGAATATATAAAGTCTGTTTCTACTATAYCAATGCTTTGACCCAGGCAGTTCCAGAAATGTGGTAAGAAAGCAAGAGATCTTTTAGACAAACACATACATCATTATTCTAAGACTGATTTYTCACAATTCCCTGGTGAAAGAAGCACAGGCCTTTTTGGATGACATAGCAGCTGTGTGGGAGACCAGAATGGAGTATTTATACATTGGGAAAGGTTAGTAATATTAATAGCTAAAATGGTGCAAAGTCTCTTAAATGTGAGCTATATAAATAAAATGGTACATATGTTCACAAACACACACACACACCCCAAAACACACACACACACACACACACACACACACATAAAAATGCTCATATATTACATACATCTCTAGTACTAACATTGACACAGATGTTTTCTATTCCACCTGCATGACATGCTACACAAGAAAGTTATTTTATCTGGTTTCATTATTAGATCATATGACAGGAATCTTGCCATTTTTTGTATACATTTCAGTGAAAAGTGCTTTATGAGCTCGGTCTTTCATTTTACTAGCCCCTTAAATAAATATATTTCATATGCCATTTTTTGAAATAAAAAGCATGATGGTTCAAATTCTTCAAATAACATCTACTGT
This sequence comes from Malurus melanocephalus, assembly GCF_030028575.1. Classification (NCBI taxonomy): domain Eukaryota; kingdom Metazoa; phylum Chordata; class Aves; order Passeriformes; family Maluridae; genus Malurus; species Malurus melanocephalus. The sequence goes on along the minus strand of NW_026623484.1, from coordinate 954,664 downwards.
TACAACTATTTAAAGCCYCAATATGAAGAAAATGTAATAATTTTTATAGTCTTTTTAAAATCACATGTTTAGCCCTGCTAATAAATCTGTTCATGMGAACTTTGCAGCATTCAAACAAATGGCTAAAAGCTCAAGCTGCTAAAAAACAAATACAGTTTCTAATTCTCCAACCATTTAATCCCATCTACTGGAAAGGACATTATGGAATTTGAAGTGTCTGCCTTAAAATAGGATAAAGCTGGTAAGATATTTTTGAACAGGCAGAGACATTACAAAAACAGCTCTTTTCACCACCTTGAGAAATGCACTATTGAGCTTATCTAGAAGAACAATCAGCAAGTCTACTAGATTTGCATGCATTAAATTCTCCTTTCTCTTTCAGTACTCTTCAATCAGTGCTGAAGGTAACTGCTGTCCTGGTCATATAGAACAGATGACTGCTAGTAAATCAAAAGCTGTCCAGATCTCCTACTGTGGATCAACACTTACAYAATGGCCATTTGCCCRTGACTGGAAATCCTTCTGATAACTWAATGCTGTCAGGTGCTTCATTTCCAGTGGCAACACCTAATGTAACATTCCAGAAGACAAATTTTTCAGGCTTCACTTCAAGCACAAAAGTATGTGCACACCATTAAAACCCACTAATTTTGCCAAGATGCTTTTGTCAAGCATGTTTTACTAATTCATTTACAGAAATAAACATACAAAACCAAYCAGTTTTGAAAGCTAAACAGCAGCAGAAGATGCAAACTTCAGAAGAAGCAGAAGTTCTGCAAGTACTGTTAGCTTGGCATTTCTGTAGTCTCAGCTGGAGACACGACAATCTATTAATATAATTACCCTTACTAAAAAAATATCTAGGTGAACATCACATCTGTATTATAGTCTCAAAATTAAATTTTGCATTTCTGAAAGAATAAAGGGTCTGTGTATTTCTTTACAGGATGTAATATGCTCACATAAATCTTTGYGCTGACAAATTTTCAATCTGAAGTAAAAAATGGGCAATAGTAGAGCAGARCATGAACAGAGGGACAGCAGCCAGCTGAGGCAGAAGGATTTACGGAAGAGATGGTTTGCCAAGGGTTTTCTGGAGAGGGCAGGGAGGGGGTGGAAGCTTGGAACAAATTAATGGGCAAACTGTTCCAAGCACCAAGATTGGCATGGGAAGATGTGTCCAAAARACTGTGACTCCAGGTTTGTGTTACTTAACATCACTGTCTAGCCATCTCACTATAYTGACACTAACCACTGTGAATAGCAACATGTTTCTCACCAGTGATACAAATGTRCTGTCATCCAATACCCAAATCTATGAAATCTCCAGCATTTCTAGTAAGCAGATGTGTGAAAGTCCAGCAGTCAGAACAGGAAGTGGGATTTTCCTGAGCAGATGTAACGACACTTACTGCCATTCCCAGTTATCAGCCATCCTAAAGACAGTTTGCAGCAGGCCATGTACTCGTTTAGCTGTCAAGGGTAGGACTGCAAACAGACTCCCATATGCATACTCCAGGAGCATGTGGATCTTGAAGGTAATGCCTTTCAAAACTGACACTCACCCAGCTTCATCTGCCTCATAGAACACAAAGGACCCAGCAGAGTGGAGCCTGATCCTTGCTTGSCCAGACATAGGAAACTGCAGGGAAAACCCTTCCCAAGATCTTCAATGTCACAGCTACACCGCACTGACAAAAGCAAAAGAACTAGGGAAACACTGAGAAGGAAAGGGCATGTGTTTCCATTTTGCAYTATGGTTAGGGTCAAGAGCCAGTCACAAAAGGGTACGCAAAGAAACGGTGTGCTCTCTCAGGAATGTCCTTTCCAGTGAAAGGGGTCAGCTGGGAATAAGTCACACAGCCTGKGCTCCAAACCGCTGAAAGTCAGAGAAGTCAAGGGACAGATGCCACAGGGAACAGAGACACTGTTTTCCCTTGGTATCTSTGGGTGCAGTGCTGGGTTCTGAACACTGTGTTCATGGATGGGGTGTTATGGGCRCTGAGCTGGGAGAGGAGGGTTTGCAGGAGGAAGCACACCCTCTACAGGCTGAGACTGCGCCACTGGAAAACAGGAGTGCTCCARGCAGCTCAGTTTGAAAGCCAGTTGCGGGGATTTTTTTCAAACTCACTAAAAYGCAGGAAAAATAATTCAGTATATCCAAATCAGCAGAAAAACGGTACAAATCTATGGTATATAAGCAGTTCCACCACACCTCCTGTTCTGGGATCACATCACCCCTTTCACACAAACAAAAGACATAATACGAAAATAAAATAGGAATAACCTTRCACAAAGCAAAAGTTGTGAAGAAATGAAAGAATAAAAAGGCATTTGTTTTCATTTAATTTGAATACTTTTTTTTAAGTGCAATTCCTCATTATATTTTCCAGAAGAACACATAGAACAGATGTGCAAAAAACCGTACCTACTTGCTAATTTTTTAGCATATCAAAACAGATTTTAAATGCTTACCATGAAGTTTCCATCACTGTAAATAATAACARAACTACAAATTAAGAATAAAACTAATTAAACAAACATGAAGTAGCTAAAGTGCATCCACAGAAAAAATTAATATAATTATAGCTCAGCAATTTGAGAAGAGAATATTTTGAATAAGTAGGTAATTAAGTTAAGAGAGGCCTAAAGAAAGATTTCACACTCACATTCATATGCTGAAGCAGTTTAAAAATAGAGAGCAAGAACTGCCTGACTTCATGTTTTAATTTTAGCTGGGTGATGAGCTGGTCCCAAAGACAGAAAGGGACAGCAGGATTTTTTCTCAGCAAAGTGCCCTTCGTATTTTTATGTGAAGGAAATGCAGTATGTTCTATAAATATCCTGTTGTGGCCCTAGATAAGCCTAGGCACCTTTCAATCAGGAAAAAATTCTGGTTTGCTTTTTCAAATCACWTCACTTTCAAAGACGTACACACAAGTTAGAGATCGTCCTGACTGCTCTGTTCACTTCACTGGTAAATAACATCCACCTAGGAACAGACACTTTGCTTTCCCATCAGTCACCCATAGCAATTACTAAAGCTGYTATTCTCTATCAAGAGGAGGGAAAAGTAAATGATTGAGTTTGCACCTTAACTTCATTCTCTTTTTAATTAAAACTTGGGACAAAAATGTCAACACCAGAAAGGTGGGTGGGTGCAGGAGTGAAGAAATGTTGTTTGCCTTAAKGCTGGCATAATGCCTAGGCTCTCCCAAAGAAGCTGGGAGGCTTTTTCCACATAAATAAAGATTCTTCCTCTGGGTATGGCTCCCTCACACGCTTCACCTTCCTGACATATCTCTGATTGACCTAACCCAAGCAAAAGCTTCTCCACAGCAGGTCCCTGCCCATCCAACTGTTTCAGGCTGGCAGATTTTCACAGAAGAGCAAGACCAAAATTCTTCTTGTTCAATAGCATCACATTGAGAATTTTTCTGTCCTTCAGGGAATGGTGGAAATGGAGGCTAACCAGCTTGYAGATTATTTTTCTGGCATACCCTTCACAGTGTCAGCTATGCAAGTGAAGTCAGGTTCTCCCCCAAATCCTCAGGTGTCATGAAAGCRCATTTTTAACTAAGACTAATTTTCCTGATAGATGACCATGCTCAAAACCTAGGCCTGAGTCAGAGTTAATCCTGTAGTGAAAACAAGCCTGCTAAGGTCTCCCGTCCTCTTCCACAGTTACATGACCTGGCTTGTATTTCAGAGCAACAATCAGCAGTAAGACTTTAGAATCATACCCCCTCTTATRTTTACCCTTTATATATSGATTCATCTGAGGCTCCACCTGTAAAGTTTCACRTGTGTTAATACTGGTCATTGATTCATTCCAGCTCCTTCTGTGAATGAGCACTTGCAAACTTTATTTGCCAGGGAAGTGAAATGTAAGACAGTGAAATTTTGCATTAACATCCTGCTCGTCAGAAATTCCTAGGTAAGGATGCCCTGCCATTATGATCTTTAGCCCACTACCTCAGTGAATTGTGTGTCCAAAAGCAGAGAAGCTGTCCCTTTTAGTGACCTGCTTCCCATCCATTCAGCTCTTGAGGAAATAAAGCACAGCACAACACTTAGGCAGGTGAGCCTAGGAAGATGTTTGCGGTTTGCTTACACCCATGCAACTGATACCTTTTGGTTTTAATCTTATCACCATTTCGCATTTTTAATTACCGTATTTTTCCCACAATCCTACCTAGCCCAATCCCAATTCATCTTAGAAGTTCCATATAGTTCTGAAAACATTCTTCCATTCTTCTGCTATGCAATGAAGTCACTATCTTTTCTCCCAGCAGAAGCACACTCTGCAYTTCATTTGCACACATGAAATTAGCTCATTACTCTTATCACTCCTAGCATTTCTAGTTTAAGTGTCAGATATCAAAACTGGCCCAGGCATCAAGAGCACTCTATTCCCACCATTGGAATGACAACTTCTACTTGACTTCTTGCATCAAATGAAATTAAAGCACTTGAAACTAAAGACCGTAGAGATGACAAAATCCTTTTGTTTTACTGAAGATCTCCCTGTTTTAGTGATGCCTCCTTGCAAGAAKGTTGTCAGCTGATATTTTTACTTTCTCCTGCTTAAGTTCAACACAAACTTTGTACGAAGAGATCATCACTCACTGCATCACTATTTATAGTTACTTATTCTATCCTTATCCTAACAAGACCCTAATCAACAAAGCTTCCTCCTAAATTAAAATTGTAACATGAAGACTTTTTTTTGAAGGAGCTTTTAATATAAATGACATTTCTGATTTTCTTGCTCTAAAAAAAAAACCCACTAAAATTTCTGAGACCAATTCTTCTTCATTTCCCTTCCTAAATTGTTCAGATAATGCCTCTCTTTCACCCTCCTATGTAAACGAAACATAAATGGGCTCTAGATATGAGAGGCGGGTTTTCTGTGGCAGAGCACAGAGAGATTCAATTTATTTATCTTCTAGAAAAGGAAAAATATCCTTTGAAAAAGTTTACCATGCAGATACATTTCTTCTACAGAGCCCTCCTGCCCCTTCAGCAAAGTGATACACCAGATTCCACCAAGAGGGAAGTGCACCTTTGGCAAAGCAAAGTTCTGATTTCAGATGGAAACATACAAAATAGTCATTGCTTGCTCAAATAAGCAGTCAAGTCTGAGTTTGCTTCCAGAACCTGCCCAGCAGGATCTAAATCCAGGGGAATGATAGGAACCTCTCCTTCAGGTTTATTAGGCTGTCTCACAGTACTAAACAAAAAGCATTCTCCAGGACTTATTGAAGTTGCAATGCAGTCCCTATAGCACTGGCTTTCTGGCAAGTGAGGGGAAAATGTTCTCCAGCCAAGCTTCTAGCTGGTCCAGCAACACCAGTACCATCAACCCCGGCACCCAAAGAGCAATGCCTGCAGCTCCCACTGCTGCCACCCATGCGGTTCTGTTCTTAGAGAAGTGCTGACTCCTAAGAGCTGGTCACWCTGCCAGCTTCGCAACAGATAAATAAGTACAGTTACCTCAGGGAACTTAAATTAAGAGCTGTCTGTCTCACACAGTCATATACAACTCTGTCATGTTCAAGCCTGAAAAYGCATTTTTTCCTGCTCCCTTGATGGTTTCATTATTTCTTAAGCACAGGGGCTGGAGGTGGAGGGGTAAAAATTATGTACTCCAAATCTCCTCAGATTACTAAAATATCTAACTCCAGATCTGGGGTCAATTCGTCACAAGYCACACTCTTGGTCAGTCTCTGCTTYGTCCACCAGGAGCCAACCAGCAAGCCCTCCTCCCACGCTGTGCTATTTGTGCAAACTGCTAACTTGGAGAAAAAAAGTAGATACAGAGCTGGTTTACTTCTAGTGAGGGCCCCCTGGCATCCAGCTAAGAGGTGAGAAAACTAAATATAACAAACTTAAAACTACAATTATTGTAGGGGAGTTTGCCAGAGCCGCTCTGAAGCTCCTAATGGTCTGTTGGGGATTTATGGATCAGCTGTGAAAATTTACTCACAGCTAAAACTTGCCAATCAAGTCCTTGGCTTTGAACACTGCTACCAACTTCTACATAATACAGCTTGAAATTACAGGAACATCAAAGCGAAACAGTAGGTTTTAATGCTTCAGAGAAGGATACTCCAAAAAAAAAAATCTACCAGATTAAATAGATCAATAAGAAATGTGCGTAGAGGCTTCCTTCTGAGTGTTTGTATCKTTGTATAAAAGGGTCTCATATTTTACAGAGCAGAAGGAGATTACAAGTGCTGCCAAAATACACAGTAAGAGACAGTATGTTGTAAAGAAAAGGCTACAAACGGCTGCYTAGCAGTTTAGAGCAGATTCCCTACATAACTTTTGCCAGCAATCCAGAAAGCAATATTATTTGCTGATATTTATGTTCTTGCCATATGGATGGGGATAAAAAGGAATCATTATAAAATTTATAAATGCTTCTCTGAAACTGTATCTGTTATTTTCATGTTATTCCATTAAAAAGTGCAGCAAAGATAACAAAACAAACAAAAAATCCTGAGAACTTATATAGAAAGCAAAGCAAGTAGCCAACTTAGAGGAGAAATGTAAGACCATGCCTTATTTCTCCCAAATGCTCAGCACAAATGGGAAGACAGCAGTGATGGGCCCTTGTAAGGGCAGCGCTGTGCAGAGGAGCTGATGGGCTCTTTGTAGACCACTCTCCACTTCCGACTCTACAAATCCCTGCAGCTGGTGAGGCTTCAACACTCCAAAGTACTGGTTTGAAAACATGTCAGACCATTAATATGCTATTAAGCACCACAAATGAGCATGGATCCATACTTCTCCCTGCACAGATCCATATTCTTTTTTAAAAAGAAAGTTTTAATGCTGGAACATGAGGTGACTTTCTGTTATTTACTTTGGCTTCTACTACATTAGGTTTCTGTCAGCAATTACCCCAAAAAACAAACAGTAAAGAGTCATGAAGCCTTGCAAATTTAGCTTATATGATTTGATCCTTTAAAGCCTTAAACACATAAATAATCCTTATGTGTGTGAATAAGGCTTTACAAGATCATAGCATATACACTATATCCAAAGAGGAATTCAAGTCCCATTTACCACTGACAAGCAAACTCTTGGCCACCTAGCATTATTTATGTTATGCTATATATTATTCTATGTATTTGTAATATAAATATTATGCTACATATTTATAATATACTGSTTTACTCTGCACAGATATACTTTAACCATCTACACAAAATGACAGTCACTTCTAGCCCTTGCAAATTTAGATTTAAGTCCTTTTTTTTATTTTGAAGGAAATTGAATATTTTAGTACTTTGCAATTCACAACACCTACAAAATCTAGGGTGATCTCATGTCTTTTTAAAGTCTGATCTACAAGAGATACATGATGTGTGCTTAACTTAAATTTCATTGTCAAATTTAGAGTACTTAGCACTTTCTAATTCACCAGAAGCTGGGAAAGAGAAGGTATGTTCAAGTGTAAAAAATAAAGGAGTTAACTTGGATTCAGGTACCACAGAACTTTGACTGTTTTGCTACAACACTTCATCTGTGAACCTGTTTGCCCATGCCACCTGCGGAGGTACCTATGCCACCATCCCAGTCAAGCACTATTCTTCTGTAGCTCTTACAAACATGTTCACCTCTAGATGCATTAATGACATTTTCCTAAGTGCAATGCATGGCAGAGTAACCTGTGGCAGACGTCCTGGGTCATCTCAGTGAGTCAATAGAAGATGTCAGCCAACAAAAGGGTCAGCCCTGCCTTACCATGAGAAGGTGCTGCTACACAACACAACAGTGACCTTGAATGAAGCAGTAAATAAAGAAAAGTGGCCAATGTGTGGTTGTGAGCTGGCAGGACAGTGGAAAACTATGAGTGACCTTGCAAGAATGTGCCATGAGAGGGACACAAATGGATGATGCAGAGTACATGGATAGCAAGGGTGTGAATGTTTAGATGTGTTAATGGAAGACTGGAAGATAAGAGGAGCCTAAGGCTGAAAAAAATCTCATCCTAGTTTGTTAATATTTCTCTCCATGGTTTGAGAAGATGACAGTCATCTTTTCTCCAAATGCCATCCTTAGTCTGAATTGTGCATAATCTCTGACAGAATTTTATTCGGAGGAGCTGAGGAAACCTCTGACAATCTCTGGAATAACATGCAAACCACACAAATACCCATAGCTGTGCCTGGCACTGYAGGGACTGGAGCAAACTTCTCTGTACCAGAAGTTAATCTGCTGTCACTCTATTTCCAAGAAGAATAGAAAGAAAATGACTGTTTAAATTATTATTACTATTATTATTATTACTAGTACAACATTATATGGCACATTGTTCTCAGTGGGTATTTTGTAATTTTATCTTACACATTTTTAAAAAACTGAGGCCAAAAATAGAACAGTAAAAGTTGGTCAGTGTAAGGAACTATGTGTCATCAACCTAATAAAATTACTTAGCACATCTTCTCTTAGGGGAAAAGCGTGTCAATCAGCAGAGACAGAAATAAGATTTCTTCCTGCAGAAACAGACTATTTGTTATCTCAGAAAAGGCAACAATCAAGCCAGTTGTTGCAGAGCTACCTGAAGTCTATTTCTTAAAATAAATACTAAAATGTAAGTAAAAATGCAAGTGCAACTCCAGCACATTTCCRCAGAAGTGGCCCTAACTCTGCATCCTACTGTATAGAAAATCACAAGATTTATGGCAAGTTGAGGAAAGTTAAGACTAGATAACACCAGATGTTTTTGTTATCTCAAAAGCCGGCAAGTCAGGGAAGGGACCAGGTGATCAGAAATCTGCCAGGGGATTTGCTCATAACCTGCCCAAAATGCCATTTTCTCTGTCCACCCTGGCTGGCAGAAAACATTGCTCAAGGGAACAGGAGCTAAACATGCCCTTATCCTGTCCYTGTCTTTTCTTTGGAAAAAGCAATCCATAAGCCAAATCCCTCTCCCAGCAGTCACCATCACTAAGATTTCATGTAACACAGGCTTCAGAGTTAAAACCRTACTGGAGATGGACTACACCTCACAACCAGCACAGCTACAGATTCCTGTCACCCCCAGAGTCAGGCAGGGCTCACGGCATCCTTGGAGCATTCTGCAAAGGCTGGTGAGASTCCTGAACATCTTAACCAACGGTGATGATAAAAGATAAATCTGAACTGCATCATTCATGCAAGAGCCACAAAGAACAGCTCCACCTGGTCCTGGTCTCAGCCTGTTCAGCTTATTTCCCAAAACTGATACGGAGAAAACTAACAACAAACCCATCCTCCTTGTAATTCCTCAGATGCATGAGATAATTGAACCACAAGCTGCATATTCAATATCAGTTAAAGTCCCATTTCATAAGTTTACATATGCACAAACAGAAATGCAGTTAGCCTGCTACAAAAAAACCTGCTTTGTGTTCATACATACTGATCCTTAAGAAAACAAGCCTTTGCCCCCGTCCTGCAACAGAATACCCAATGCTTTTATTCGGCATTTCTTCTAAATAGGCAAGAGGCATTTGTAAAACAGGCTAGGCTTGAGCTGTCAGAGCAGGACAGATATTAAACGTTTCTAAAGCCCAAAGGGAGAAGTTTTCTGGTTTCACCCTCTGTGTCAAGTGACAGCTCCACTGTGACGGGTCATTAGCGTGACAAAGAGAAAGCAGCTGGACATAGAGAGGGGCAGAGGCTAACAGAGCGATTACATCCTTAAATCAACTATAAAATGGTACAAAGGATGAAGAGAAGGAAGAAAGGGAGAAGTATATTCAGGGGAATAAAATCAGTTTGATAAAGAGTCCAGCTGCAAATCATATGAAATCAATTCATTTAAATAAAAGAAAAATCAAGACAACTTACTGTTCTGAAGAAGKCAGATTCTGTTTGAAGGAATATTTTAAAGTGATTAAAATTACTATTTATTTCATGCACTCAACCCATTTTTTTACCCTCCTAAATTAATTTCTAGTCTCTATAAAGTAAAAATGTTATCTTTGAAGATCTAGTTCCTCCCATTTTGAAAATCCTACCCCCCAAAAAAAATCAGTACTGGTTACTGAGGTTTTTCCCATCTCCATTTTCCTTTCCTCCAAATGAGATCAGATGGATTTTAGCACCATACCATGATATAGCAGCAGCTCAGCATGACACACACCTCTTACTGTTGGGTGCACACAGCTTCAAAAGGACAAGTGGTGAAAAAGGAGAAAAACAAAAAGATCCCATTGATGGGAACAGTATATTAAATTTCCAATCAAAAGCAACATCCAGACAGAAGACTCCATTGCCATGTGTTGTACTCCAGAAGTCACCATATTGCTTCTTATAAATTACACATTATTTGAGTTTTTGCTAAAGTTGGCATCACTGATGATATATCTCTCTCCACTAAAAYGTGACATTTCTGGGCAACTAAGAATTGATTGATAACTGATAATAAAAGCCACAGTACTTGGAAATGTTTGCATGCAACACACTCCTAAATTCTTTTGCTCTGACCCCTTTCCATTTTTGTACCTCTGTGCTCTCTCTTCAATATTTTCATTGTGCCTTTCTCCCAGCAAGCTGCTGAGTTTTAAATGAGAGATTTAAGGAAAAAAAAATCAACCAAACAGAACAAACCCAAGTCCCAAAYTCCATTTTCAGTCATTTTTGTTTAAAACAGAGAACATCCATATGATTAAGTAATCTTTAAGCTTTACGTCACAACTGATATAAAGGAGGGGTCATTGTTTTCCATCAAAAAAAGAAAATAAATTTAAGAAATCAATTAAAAAGACATTTTAATTACCTAATTTGAAGATAATTATCATAACTGATGCTACTTTTGGAAAACAACTAAACATAAAATGAAACACCTTCCATGTGCCCCTGTCCCTGCCCTCTCTATGCACAGACACCTTTGGTCCATGTATTTTAATTCCTGATTCTAATCTCAGGTGACATGTAAGAAGAGTCTCAATAAATATACCGCAAGAAGCCAGACAGTCCCAGGAAAACTGCATTTTCCCTCACTGTTTCATAACATCTAGAGACAATGGATGGGAAACACAAGGAGGAGCTTAACAATGTGGGTTTAGTTCCCACATTCCCTGGCGAGTCSCTCACCATGCTGCTTTTGCAGCTCCTGTCCCTTGTTTTGGTAAAGCTGCTCAGCTAAGACCACAGACCTCTCTGTTTTGTTTTCATCTCCAGCTGGGGTTGTTAGAGTTGTTTTAACACAAACTCCATGAGTTTTCAGAGCCCTATCAGATAGAGAAGAAACTGAGATTTTTTGGAGATGTACTTTAAAAGGCAAATAAATATGGAAAGCCTGTATCAGTAACAGTAAGAAGAGAAACAGTAAAACCAGTGTTTCTCCTAATGTACCCTTGTTAAGTATCAGCTTAGCCTTTGCCATAYATGCCAAACTATTTGCCATGACTAATGTATATAATGGGAGCACATTTCATATTTTATCTCTCCTGAGAGACTTTGAGTTGAGGAGGGGGAAAAAAAAGAAAAAAAGAAAAAGAAAATCCCACACTACACAAAATAGACAAGGAAGCAAATTAAAAACCCTACATTTTTAACATAATGGGTTAGACTTTAAACAGAAAAGATAAGCTGAAGGTGATTTTACCCAACAAGTTTTCTCCTTGCTGCTATTGCAAATAAAGGATTCAAAGCATTCAGCACCAGCCTGTTTACTCCWCTCTGCCCCCAGAACTGGCACAAACTGATGACAACTTGGGCGCAGATGTTGGAAATTCCATCTTCCTTYCAGAGGAGCTCAAAATCTCCAGGGCACAACCCCTTAGGAGAAAAACAGTATTAACTTTGGTTTGCCCCCCATTGTTTCAAGGTGCCTTTTATTCAATTTGTAAACCAAACATATATTCCTGTATCAACACAGGGGGTTAAAAACTGCTCCATTTGCACTGGACAGATATTACCCAYGACAAATCATTAGAACCGAAAGCATACAAAGAGTTGGATTTCAATACAATGAGGTCTCCTATAATCGCTGAGTTTACTTGTGGCATGTTCTCAGCTCTCACAGAAACCACCCTTCATGCAACATCTCTACAGCTAACTCACAGCCASCACTCAGTCTTTTCTCTCAGTTATTTCCAGCTAGTTGCTCTGTCAGACTGCAATGAATCACACACCTGGAATTATTAATAGGAGTGTCCACTCTCTCATGCTGCTCAGCCACCTCAGCCAATCTAACAGCAGGTGCTAAAATTTATCACACACCGACATGTCATTTAAAAATTACATTTTGCAATGCAAACTGCAAGTCACAAACAAAACCTTCAAATCATATAAATTTTCTCGTACGAACAGACTTACCAAAAGAGGGGGGGGAAAAACGCAAGCCACCAGTTCCAACCACACATTGGTCTTTTCAGAGATATCCAATACGTGTTTCACTCGCTGGCTCAACAGACCCTACCCTGCATTTCCACTGCTTCCACACAATTGCAACAGAAATCCATTATGAACACTGGCCAACACCATTACAAYTGTTCTTCTCAGTCTTCTGYTTTATTTCAGACACAAAGGTGGGTTTTTGTAAGTCGTCTTCTGTAGCACATAAATTCAGGCTTCCCTTGCCCAGCAATTTCTCATTCTCAGCTCTACAACTTGAAGGTTTTGACTGCAATACGGCTTTTAGTTATGGAAAATAAGAAGTATTTTCCCATCAAACATCACAACAACCTACACAGATAGACAGCTTTAACTGCTCTGTAAATCTTATCATTGGACCTTTATTATCAACTCAACTGACGTTGTCACTCAGGGGGGAAAAGTACAACATGYAGAGAGCATATTTCAATTTATATCTTATTGTGGTTAGGAACTAGCAGAAAGGAATTTCAAACTAGAAGCCTAGTAATACTTTTATATTAAGCTGAGGGGCATTTAAAGAATATAGTACATGCTACCTATRCTGCATGAGTTCAACTGATATAGCTGCTACCAAAGACATTTCAGATCTTCAGTTTCGTTCAGTTTTAATCCTTGTTCAATGCTGGGCACTCACAGTGAATCTTTATCAGCTGCCTGTGTAGGAAGCCATTTTTTAAAATTTCATTCCTCTTCACCTAACATCTGTAAAACTTCCTAACAAAACTGCAGAGCGCAAAGAAAGAAGGAATCTACAGAGCTTTCAAAGTTTAAATGGTACAATGAAAAATGTATATTTTACATTATAATGAACATTATAACTTGAAACAGGGAGATGTTCTGTTAAACACCACAGAATATTCTGATCCACATGACTCTGAATTAGCATTCTGCAACTGCACACTTGTTTACTGCAGCTTGCAAAGCAAAAAGATGTCAATCGTTAAAAAAAAGTCAAGAATAACAAAATGCTCAGAAAATGAGATCAATGTTTTCTTTCCTAGTAATGAAACCATTATTTCATTTTGTAGAAGAATCACTGCTTTCCCTTCTGTCATATTTTACCAGTCATAATATCTGTTCTAGGATATTAGAAATAAATTTGCAAGAGCAATTTTGGATATTTCCTAACCTCTCCCTTCCAATCAATCACTGAATATTCAATTTAGATTATAAAATACCAAGTTAGTATCAGGAGAACAAAGTACAATTTGCCTGCATWTCCAATTCAATGCATTTAATTAATTGTCAGGTAAACACAGAGGCGCACACCAAATTGCGCCACACTGTTACAAAATTGTATGATCGAGTTGCAGGACCTTAGATGGAGAAGTTCGATGATTGCCACCCTGCATCATATTAACATGACAAAGAAMAGTCAGAATAAGGCATCTCTCTCAAACCTTTCCGTTAAAGGTAGAGCCAAAAGGAAACCATGTCAAGTTTTCCTACCTATAATTTTCTAGGCAGCATGACTAGCAAGAATGTGATGCCCTCATACGTAACACGCACCACATCAGAAATACRATCATGAAGTATTCTCAACAGCTCTACCTACCTGACTTGCAATACACAGCCACATAAAGTCTTGATAATTGTGAAAAAATAAGGGTATCTTTAAAGACTGTAGTTTAACAYTTAAGACTAATTTTGAGTAAGTGTAAATTAGTCAGTGGTTGCACAATAATTCGTATGTACCACTGCAAAATAGTGGATTTAGGAAGAGATCWTTAGTGTTTCAGTTTCAGTCCTCCAGATCCTTCAAACCTCCAAGTCTCTATTTCCAAACAGAAATAAAAATGTAGGTAACAAGAACCTTGAAAGTTTTCRCGATTAAGTCACAAACCACGATTTAAAAGCAAACAGACTAAAAGAAAACAAAGCATCAAATTTATAGACCACACTCTGCAGAAAGTTTGAAAGTCCAGTTACTTATATATTTATAAAAGCTGATGTGATTCCCAACTTAAAATAACGTTCATACTTTAAATTTGTTGCAACGTTAAAGCACATGTAGTACGTAAGTATTTCTACACGTTTGTATTTTGCGGCCGCGGGAGATTTGAAAGCATTTCCTCCATTAGTTACATTGTTGGGTTTTGTTAGGAAAGGGATAACGGAGATGCCTAAACCAGCGCCTTTGCTGAAGGGGTTGTTGCAGGAAAGCAGCTCAAGCCCAGCAGCACAGCCATGGCAGCTCCACAGTGCTCTGTCATACTCGCACTTTGCTTGAGGGCCGAACATGGGCTCAGTCCGCCTAGCCGTGTGGGACATGATATCGAAAGCGGCTCTCAACCTTCACCGCTGGGCAGCACCCAGTGTCCTGCTCGTCAACAGAAGCAGCAAATCTTAACGTAATAGAAGGGAATTCTAATAGCTCCATAGCCAGGCTTTGTGARCAGATTAAAAGCCCTTACCTCTTTTAATACATTATGACTAGGGGTAAAATCAGATACAGTTCACGCAACCACCTTGAATCAGCATAGATCAGCTTAGGCCTTACTCATGCTTCACCTATTAACTACAGAGTATTCGTTTTGTCTTCCAAGCTTCTCATTCAGGCAGAGAAGTATCACTGGCACCACTGCATCTATGTAGCATAAGTGCTTTTTCCCCACTTTCTGGGTGAAAAACGAAACAGCAAAATGCCATTCGCATCACTGCACTCATCAATAAGCCTTCCACGCCCGCACAGGTTACTTTTCCCGTGACAGTTTTGCAGAGATATGATCGCTTCTGGCACCCCACGAGCCCCTCGCTCCAGGCCTGCCGGGGGAACCGTGGCAGCGGAACGGCKGCCGGGCAGGCGGCGAACACCAGCGCGGGGCAAGCGAAATAAACTTCCCCGGCCCAGCTCCCGAGCGCAGAAGACGCGGTGCCGGGACGAACGCTTGGGAAACAGACACACTGGCTTTTCGGGCAGAAAACTTCTGAAGGAAACGAGGGCACTGCCAGTCTTTAGGGGACCGTGCCCCCAACAAGAGGGGACGGGCCCGCCGCCACCCGCACGGCGAAGCAAGGCTCAGCCCCACGGGGCACAGCGCGACCAGGGCCAGGGCCGGTGCCGGGCCGACCCTCCGCCCGCCCGGCTGTCAGTCTGGGCGCGGGGGGAGGGAAGGGGGGCACCGCCACCGGGGAGGGAGAACGACCCGCGCCTGCCCGCCCGCCCTCCCGGCGCGGCGGAACGCGGGGCGGCTCTTACTTGTGGAGGAGCTGGGGCAGGCTGGGCGGCGGCGGCGGCATCCCTCKGCTGGGGGCCCCGCTGCGGGCATCGCTCTCCGGCGGGTCAGCGCCGCGGGGAGCCGGGGCCTGGCTCATGGCAGCGGCGGGGACCATGCGGGGCGGCCCCTGCGGCGGGAGGCGCGGGTGGCCGCGCAGCCCTCGGCCGCGGCGGCGGGAGGGAGGGTGGCAGAGAGAAGGGAGGGAGGGGGCAGAGGACCGGCCCTGGAGACAACCGCGCTCCCCCCGCCGCCCCCCCTCCAGGCTGGCGACGGCGGGACAGGCAACCCCCTGCAGCTGAGCCCGCCCTGCGGGAGGGCTGCGGCCACCGGCGGAGGCGGCCGGCTCTGCGCTGAGCCCCAGCGGCGCTGGCAGGGCCGGAGGGAGGGGCGGGCGGAGCCCCCGGCCCGGCCCCACCTGGGCGCCGGGCCCGTTCCCTCCCTCCTCCGCCCGCACCTGCCCGGCGGGAGGGACCCACGCCCCTCGGCTCTGTCTGGTGTCCTGGCCGGGGCCGGGTGCCTCGGGCGCACCTGTTCGGGGCAGGGTGGCTAGAGCGCACCTGGCCCTGCCCGGGATGGCCCCGGGGGCCGCACTTGGCAAAGAACGGACTGTACAGCRCAGGGCGAGCAGCACCGGCCCCTTCACACCCCGGCAATTGTTTACAAACATCAAACGCCAAGGGCAAGGGGAAAAGCGTGTGTACTGTTCTAATCCCTCCCTGGTAGCGCCTCTGAAGAAATGTTATCAGTTTATCAGATGTRGGCTCTGGCGGCTGATACAAAACGGGAGAGGAGAGTGTGCGTCAGCCAATTAATAAACCTTCTAGAGTACCAAAACATCTCTATAGCAAACTTCCAGTCTGGAACCAACCAAAGGGAATTTCTTATAAAGAATGTCGATCCTGGGCTCCCCACTTCCAAACACGTAACATTTCGTGATCAAGAGTTACTCAGGAAGGCTTTACCTGCTGCTGTAATAACACAGGATTAAGGAGTGGAATTGCTGCCTGATGATAAACACGACAAAAAAAAAAGTTTTACCTGCGCACGTTTTGGGAGGAAATTTCAGATAGCCGATGGAGCAGAAGCTGCACTCTTGCTTTAAATAAGTAATATTGAAAATGTTTCTTCCAGCTCTTGCTTCCTTTGTAACGTGCTGTTTATTAGAGAGGGACAAGTCAAAGRCCATTTCAATACTTACTCCTGCACTACCTCTTGCCTACCACACACCCTCCCCCAGCACGCACACACACATGCATACACACACGCACTGAGGAAAGCAGACACATCCTGGCTTCTTTGAAAAATTAATCTGAATTCAGGGGAAAGACGAATTTTGAAGGGGTCAGGTTCTCCTCCCCTGCACCTGGTATAGTCATTTACAAGTATGTAGCCTTCTAACTGGGAACAAAATGCCACCTCCGGTGACTGGAAAATTTTAAGTTAGTTGCGTTAATCACGTACTTTACACTTTGCAGATGGAGAGCACCAGCCAGGTGCAGGGCAGTGGAGAATTGGGCCAGATTTCAGTTGCACAGTTACTTAATGGTAATGTAACACCAAATGCACCTTCTAAAAAATGAATGGCCATCAGTACTTGTTTAGAAACATTGCCTTACATCATATTCTAAAAAAAAAAAAAAAAAAAAAAAAAAGGAGCTTCACAGCCTTTCCCAAAAGGAAGAAAATTTTGCAAATTATGTGTTTTCTGATTCAATGAGGGCCAAGCTATGGTCAGTACTATGTTAGCTACAAGATGTCTGATCTTCCAGCAAAGGAAAGGTAAGGTCTGTCAGACAGGTGAGGCAACACACGGGGAAAAAAGTTGAACATATGGGACATCTCTGCCCAAGATTTAAAGCAAATCCCATGTGTCCACTGAGCATCCACAGAAAAAGTGGCTTTGTGTGAATATCCTGAGCAACAGTAAAAGCCCTTGAGACCAAGTGACAGCTACTGCTGCCTGTAATTATTTGAGGAAGTGAAAGATGGTGACTCATGGCTCAGAGGGCAGCAGGAGCACAGCTATGACACTAATGCACGGCCCTGGATTAGGAGGTGGATAGTCACAAGAACGTGTTACTTCACACARACATATTACATCACTTGTAATAATGGATCAAGTGTGTTTAACTAAGCACTACTATTTCTGCACTTAATATTTCCAGTGTACAACTCGGCATTCAGTCTCAGCATGGGGTCCTGATTCAAACTCTGCAAAGATTTTCTCCATTCATTTTAAGAGTCCTCATCCCTATGTCTGCCTCTCGTCAAGGTTTTTTTCTGTCATACCCCAGTGTTTGGCTTGGCATGATCTGGTGTGGCAGAAGCATTGACCTCTCACTGCCAGCTGGTCCCTGTCTTACCACAAGGCACTAGCACAGGCTCACTCAGAGGTTGTYCTACAGGGAAATAAGTGGGTGGGTATAAGCAAGCACAGACTGACGGATGTTCATGGACTCTCTTATTCAAGAAATCGACATAAGCTGTTTTCTGGCCAAGCCTTACAATATTTYTGGAGCACTGCCATAAAAGAGAAAGAACAGTGGCTGGCCCAAACAACACAGTTTTAGGGTCTGTGTTTGGCAGTAGAACTGAACAAGTGCTAACAGCTATACAA
The DNA here is from genome assembly GCF_030028575.1 of Malurus melanocephalus. Classification (NCBI taxonomy): domain Eukaryota; kingdom Metazoa; phylum Chordata; class Aves; order Passeriformes; family Maluridae; genus Malurus; species Malurus melanocephalus. Next base: position 936,448 of record NW_026623484.1, on the reverse strand, counting down.
GTTCCTGTTCTCCTAATATGGAACATAGTTATGCACATGGAGAAATCAGAGCTGTAGGGTTTTTTCCCTTGGCTAGAGACATATTCAGTGTTTGTGTAACTGTCAGCTAATAGAGATTTTATTAATAAYATTGGCAAAACACTGACTTTCCTGTTGCTGACTTAGATTAAACCTTGATTTTTTTTTAATTTTTTTTTTTTTTTTAAGTATCTGTGCCATGGGTGTTATTGAGAGCTCAGGCAAAAAACACTTCTGGCTAATAATTTCAGCTAAAATTAATATGCTTACTGCATCTCCCAATACAATTAAACAATCCCTGCCTCTTACACTGCCTTTTTGGCGTTTCCAGTCATAGCAGTCTGCATGCTAAAACTTAAATCCTGATTTAACTGCTGTTCTAACTTGCATGAGGATAAATCAGAAGCAGCTCTGGTCTAAATGGACTCACACCCAGAATATCCCAGTTTTAGGAGCAGATCAAGAAAGGCACAAGCAAAACCCAGAAAAAAAAAGAAAGGGATCATAAAGTAGGAAAGTGATGGAGCCAGGCACACACAGGATACTGTGTCTGCAGATAGTTCAGCATCAAATAACAAAAGCAGCAATGGTTTCATTGCTTTAAGAGCTTCATTAACCATAGAGTTACACAGTAGCAAGGAAGCACATCTATGAATAAAAGATACCAATCTGCCTATTATTCTGAGGCCTTTCATTGGTTCGTGCCTGAATCTGTTATTCTGTGACCTGACATTTAATCTTTGGAAAATTAATTGGCTTAATTGTAATCTTCTAAAAAATAATATATAATCAACTCTTCATTATCAGGGAAAAGAAGCAATTGACAAAAAATGAAAGATGGAAAACCTAGATAATGTGAGTACCTCAGGGCCAGGGTTGGCTTGGCCTTATGTGTGCAAATGTCCTGCTCACTTAAGCTGCTAAGAGCAGCACAAGTTTAGGTACCACTGCATGTCTAACACAGTTTATTCCCAAAGTGGGTAAGCCACCCTGACATAATGGAGAATAAACACTGGTTTTTACTRTTACTACAGTGCAGTTATTTTAATTCATATTTATAAAGTATGATCTAGATAGTGTTGTGACGGCTCTGCAGCAGCAATAGTCATTAAAATACAAACATGATTTCATATAGAATGAGATGTCATCTTTTAAATAGGACTGAAGTAACGTAAGTATCCAGTTGCAGGAATAAAAGACTTCATCTAGGAAGAATGGCAACATCGTACTTCTTAACAGACTGTGGAGAGAGGCAGGAAAACTTGGAGAGAGGCAGGAAAACATTATCTTAATCAACTTCCAAAATTAATGAAGAAAAAAAMCCCAGAAAAATAAATGAAAACAATTCAATCCAAGCTATTTATGATTATTAATGTATTAGGTTTTCCCAGGTTACATTAAACCCTATACCTGGAGCTTGCYGTACATGTTTTTCTTATTCTCTCTGATCATTGTTTGGATAGAGAAGCTGAAGACTGAAGCAGAAATTTCCAGTGCCTGAGTATGTGAAATCTGCCTTCTGGGTAAGTCTCTATTTATTTTTATCAGCTTCTCCTGGAAAATATTTCAGTCAGCACCACTTTTAACTTGTTCCTTTTCAGTGATTTTCTTTTCATTGGATGTGAATGGCAACAGGTGGCCACAACTGGTAGGTTCTTTTGCAGTTATTCTGGCTTTGCATTTTCCTGCACCTGTGTGGGCTCCACTGCTCATGACTGCATGTCATTGAAATGGTGGTGTTCAGAAATGCTCAGGGTACATTTACAAAAGACCAGGTAAAATTTAGCTCAAGCCTGCAAGTTTCTTTTTTAAGCAAACAAACAAACATTTTGGACATTTCCAAGTACCAGGAAGTTTCCTAATGGTTCAAAAGAAAAATACAAGGGAGATACAGTCCTGCAGAAGTGTTTGTCTACAAAGCAGATTTTTATCAGGGAACAGAATCAGCTGAAGAATTTGACTGAACACATCAGGTTAGAAGCAAAGTGATCACCCCTGAACAGTCCAAAAATGAAGCTTATGAAAGATTCACCAAGAGATATAGCCTTGTTGCAGTCCTCTGAAAGCTGAAAGACAAAACTCAGGAGCTGGACTGACTGCTGTGGTGTGCAGATCATGTGCCTTCAAGAGTCAAGCAGACCAAGATGCAAAAGGATAACCTTTGGAGATAAGCTATCAGACACTCAACCATGGATAGCTCAGACTTTCAAATATATTGGGACAGCCAGCTAATGAAAGGCAAACACTGCAGAATTTTAATCCTGATACAGGACAACATGGGATAAACTAATGGTGTCTTTTCGCAGGTACTGTTAGAGGCTGTGTACTCCCTCAGCACCTCAAGCCAGTGACAATATAATCCTCAATTCATATATTATAAATTTAGAAAACACTGGCATGTGCAACTGATCATACCTAGGAGGTTTATACACACTATCTGATCCCAGAATACTGGCTTGTGTCATTAATGGCTTGTATAATGGTCTTTTCTAGCTGCAGAAATGGCAGATRTTTATGATTTTAACTATACTGGCCAACTTCTTAAACAGCAGAATGTAATTAAAGAAAACGTAAGGGGACAGTAAAAAAATGAATGTTAAGCTACTCTGAGGGAAAAAAATGGGCTTTTCAAATAATCCTTTCAGCTCTTTAGATAACTGAAATAGGTACACTATCTTTCCATGCCTTCACCATTACATACTTCCATTCATATCAYGCCGTAACTGGTCTGCTTCCAGTCATCCTCACTTCTGTTTCTCATCCTTCATGACCCCATAAGCACAAAAGAATTAACAATAACTGCTTGTTTATTTGTTTACCCCACTCATTTCTAATACATGCATGGGGAGTTATTCTTCTCATCCCCAAAGTGATAGGTAATAACTAGAACACCTTCACTGTTAATAAAAATACCCATAGTTAATATATTTAGTACAGGTTATACTTTGATTATTTTGAATTTTAAAGATCCTATATTAGTAATATCCAGCCCTTAGAAAGCTTAATTTGTCAAGCTTTTAAATACTAATTCTTTTTTATGTGCATGCAAATTCTAAGGATATATGCATGGTTGGAGGCAAAGTCCAAACTTAATGGTTTCTTTCCCCATGGTGAAACATTGTTTTTTGCATAACTTCTGAGTACCATTTGATAGTGATAAATATTACTGACACAGGGACAAACTGGGCATAAATTAGGTACAAAGTAGGGTATTTTTATATTTTATCTGAAGACAAATGATACCTGAAAGTATGTATAAGTAGAACAGCACCAAAGACTGCACAATTTATACCCCTATTAACTGATGTTTGGCTATAGTGATGATATGGTGATCTGGTCTGTGGCAAACAGATCTATTCCTGGGACCTTTCAGTTGTGAAAGATGTTCTGCAGGACCAAGTTTTTGACAGGCCACTTGTGTGAGCCCCGTCTGCTGGCATGAGCYGCCGAGGTGCCCTGACTCCAGGAGGCTGCAGAGCTCATGCAGAGCCAAGGCCAGAGCTGCAGTGCCTCCTGACGGAGCGAGGCAGGGCTCCTTCCCCCTTGTCTGCTGACAAATTGCACAGCTGTGGTGTTACATGTCAGCACTTGCAGTGCGGATCTCCGGAGACAAACCAGGAATGTTCTGCATGCCAGACAGTGGCGCTGAGCCATTACATTGAGACAACCTTCTTGAGGGAACCGTGGGCCCTGAGTGAACAAGAAGAGTGGGGATTCCACTGACATTGTGACCTGCTGCCATGTCAGGAGAGGCAGCCTACTGCAGAGAGACCAGCTCTACARTTGAAAGAAAACAAATCTTGCAAAAGTGTGCCAAATCCGTGTAGCATTTGCTGCGTGATCACAACAGWGATTTCAAACAACTCTCATGGCATTTAGATAAGGTAGGTGAGACTATATGTCCCTGAAGTCTGAGGTATGCTTTCATCAACACTCATGGTGAGCCTGAAGTTATGTGATGATGTTTATCATCATCTGGAATACTTCCAGCGGAAAACATGATCCTGCTGATCTGGAATCTAACTCAGCTCCAGCAATCTATATATTCAGAGTAACAGTCAACAGAGAAATTCACATTGACATTTAATGCAGAGAAGCAAAGGACTCTGAAGTTACCTGAAATGATCTGCTCACCTGTTGAGGTTATCTTCTAAAATTAGCCTTTCATTTTAGAGCCTACAGTTCTTGCTTATTTCACTGAACTACCACAACTGCTAACTTGCTCTTTCCCATTAGAAAAGCAACAAGAACTTTTAATGTTGCGTCCCTATGGAAATTCTGAAGAATATACAATAGATAGGATTGTAAAATAAACTTTGTCAATAATTATCATAGGGACTGAAAAGTGAAACAGCAGTATTGAAAGACAGTTATGGAGAGGGAAAACTTAATATTGTTATTGTAACCATGGAGGAAAAAATGTAACGGTTATTACTGCGATGTCAGATTAGTTTATTGAAATGTGACCCTTAGGACAGGGAAATAATAAGAACAAAAGGCATTTTGACTTGGGCTCTGGAGGGCTTCTCCTTTGTTACTTCCCACTTTAGTAGTGAGTTTGTCTCTTTCTTTGTCAGCATGTTGTTAGAAAGGGCACAGAAAGCAAACAGCAAAGACAAATATTGGGGTAAAAAGAAACAGAAATTAAAGAGCATTAACTCATGGTCACAGGTAACACAGCAAAAGCTCCACCATCTCAGAAAATAATCCTAAAAGAGGTAGTAGCTTACTATGGATGAGGCTGCAAGAAGATGAATGTAAGGCTTCTTGGAAACCTTCACTCRCAGCTGGTATGAGTAGTCTGCTGTCAAACTAGAAAGGCGTATAATTTGGAAATCTGGAAGGGTTAATTCCTTTTCCTATGTTGTTATTCAACGGTCTGAGTAACAGAACAGATCACACATCTGAAATGTGCATGTGGGGTAAAGTGCTATAGGCAAATTGGAGCAGAGAAAGAGTTTTCAGAATGATTTGGAAAGATCAGAGAAACTGTGAAGAACACAGGATTCAGCTGAGGAAGGACAGGTGTTAAGTCCTGTACTTAGGAAACAAAAATATTGTCTGGGAAAGTACAGGACAGGGAATGACTAGACAGAAAACAGTTGTTCTGAACAAGACTTGGGGAGTATTACAGAGGATCACAGCTGAACATGAGTCAACAATATCATGCAAGGAAGGCATCCATCAACCTAAGCTATATAAATAGGAGTTTTGTCTGACGTAATTCCCTTATTTTTCTTGGTGGTAAGGCCTCAGTAAGAGCACTTCATTGTCTGGCAGAGGTTCTTTCGGTAGGAAATGGATTGAGAAATTCAGAAGAAAGGATAAGACTAACCAAAAGCCTACAAAAAAGAGCCACCAAAAAAAAAAAAGATGATGGAAAGGATATTGTTTAGTTTAGAAATTAGAAGACTGAAAGCAGAAAATAATCTTTAAAGAGARTGGGATAAATTGGTTTTGATACCCAGGGTGAAGAAGATGGAGGAAAGTGGACTTGAATCACAGCGAGAGAAGTTCAGATTAAATGTGCTAATTGTAAATGAGAGAATATGTGAAATTTTGAAACACCTGACCCTAGCAGTTTTAAAAATAGGTTGCACAAAACAYCTGTCAGGAATGAGTTAAACATGATCCAACTTTGGGGCAAGAGGAAGGATTAGATACTGCAAGATGTCCCATTATCCATGATTATTAGAGCAACACGAGAGGCAATGAAAAATGAAAATGAAAAATGAAAAATCCCTTGGAAAGCATGAAGTGCAAAAGCTGATATAAATTATGTAGTTTGCAGGTCCAGCAAATCTTCATAGTCCTTASAAGCCCATGGTTCAGTTGGCTTGAAGATGGCCCACAATTTATATTAATAAAAGTCATGACCATGCATATAAAGAGGGTCTTGAAAGGGATACAATCGAAGTAGGGTAGAAAAAAAAGGCTGTTTTCTTAGGGAGAGAGACAGAAGCAGAAATCACAAAAACATTTTGAATGTTTGTATTTATACTTAGTGAGAAGGGAAATCATAGTGTCTCTAAGAAATGCATCACTTTTCTAGAGACACAGAAGCCACTGCAAACACAGGCCCTGAACAGAAAACAAGATTCCACATGTGGCACACGCCTTAAATTCAGCCCCATCCAGAAAGCCCTAAAAGGGGGCCTATGGAAGTCTTAGTTTAACTGATTAAGTCCAAATTATTAAATATTTTGGCTGGCTAATAAGCAGTATCTGTTTAAGCAAGAGTCTTGAAGAAGGCATGTCTCCACATAYAAAATATAAAATGAATATGATCATATCAGGATACTTTGCACTTAAAGAATTCTGTCTGARAAGTCATATGCTTTAATCCACTCATAAACTCAGTCCTTTTCTCCTCCACTGTTAAAAGAAGATGTGTGATGAGACTGTGGCTAGCTATCCCAAGGTGAAAGAAGTGGCATAAACCCACCCGTCAGTCACAGACCACAAAGCTTTTACTTGGACTGCCCTTGGCTGTGATAGCACATCATTATTTATCTTCTGTACAATCTGAAATGCAAGGACTACCATGCAGTCTGCAAACAGACCAAAGCAAAGCCATTTAATTACTTCACACTCAGGATACAAGAAAAAACAAAAACAACCTACAGCCAGGAAAAGGCTACAGGCAACCTAAAATCACATTTGAAATTAATTCTGATTTCTGGAAATGCTCAGTTATGAAACTGCAAAACCTCACAGTGGTCTCTTTGAACCAAAGAACGCATAATCCAATTTAGGCACTGACAGCTCASTTATGGACCCTTCCTAGAAGACCCCACGTGCAAAGGGCATAGGGGATTTGTAAGCAGTGGGAACTATGGCTGTTTTCTCACAATCACAGCATGCAAATCTACAGGCCTCTTGCAGCAGTGGCTAAAAACAGATAGAATTTAGGAGGTGAAGGGTATAGGGAGTTAAGGACTTGCYGGACTTCCAGGCTGGTGTCTCCTAGGTACCACTTGGCAAAGTAGTARCAACCAGCCAGCCTACCAAAATGTAGGCAGGGGATCTCAGCTCTTCAAAGCCTTAAGAGGCATCAGCATCCACCCCCAAGGCCTCTGGCCTGAGAAGTGATGAACTATTGCAGCAGAAACACCATCCTGGATCTGGGATTTGGCAAAACCAAGCAACTCCAACATGACCCCAGAGACTCAGGGATGTGTCTTTAAGTTTTAAACCAGAACAGATTTCACAGAATCACAGAATATTCTGAGTTGGAAGGGAACACAGGGATCACTGAGTCCATCTCTTACCTGAATGGCCCATACAGGGATTGAATCCACAACCTTGGTGTTACTAAAACCATGTTCTGACCATCTGAGCTAATCTYATTTCAGATGGCTACAGTTCCATCCCACAAAGTGCTGCCCAGCTTCTGTGCTTGCAGGGTCTTCTTGACAGCACCAAAATCACTGCTAGATTTTATGAGGGACTACTACAAACAGAGGGACTAGACTCCCAGCTCAGTGGGTCTGAAGGATGCAGCCCTCACCAGGAAACTCCATCACCTCAAGAGAATAGACCCACTTACACAAGTTACAGACAACTCTTCCATTCCCCCCCAAGCAGTGAGAATAGACCCCCTTTCCATCCACATAAAGGTTAGGCTGGATGACAAAATATTGTAAATTGTATGGTAAATTGATACAATAAATTGCTTAACAGTGACATATTGTTCCTTCAAGGTATCTGCTTCATTATTCCAGATGGTGGTGAGTTTATATTCTAAAACATAAGGATTTGTGGCCCCTGACATTTTATACAARCTAATCTGACAACAGATGCTCTTTTCATAATCCTAAATGCCTAATCRTAATTTTTAAAATGCTTTTAAATTGTCTTGACAGCATCCTACAACGGTAAGCACCACAAGTTAAATAGAAATTATTCTTTGTTTTACATTAGCAGCTCATAAAACATTTCTGAAAAGAGCCCTAGAGTGAGGCTGCACAGAGAGCCTTTTACAGACTCCTTACTTGGAGCAATCCCATTACARTATCTGGCCCCTTTTCTGGATATGACTCTGAATGACTCACTTTGAACCATTCAAAAAATTCATGGTAGACCTGGGTGTTGAAAGTAGTTCTCACAAGGGCTCATCCAGAGCTTATTTAAGTCAACAGAAGTCTTTCCAATTGATTTCAATTAACTTCTGAGCAAGTTCTGAGTCTCAGGGCACTGCCCTTGCTGTGGCAGCATGCTTTTTATACTGCTCATTTTATACACCTATCATATTTCTTCCAACAATTCTTTCCAAATTAAATTGCCTTAGGGTGCAAAGGAACATTTCAGAGAGACRAGGGACTGTAAACTATCCTATTCTCATTGAAATCAATGTAACTTGGATACCTATCTGCAATGTGTGCCATTTAAAATTTTCCAYTTAATCAAGTCAGGCCTTCCTGCAATGCCTTTCCCCATTTTTATCTTTWCTGTGTATCACTTTTGAAGTCTTTTCTGATGGGAGGATGATAGGACATCTTAGCACAGACAGAGACTAGACATCACTGATTGATGCACAAGAAATCTGTCTCAAAGAGTACAATTCCCAAAAATTATTTATTTAAAATTAATTAAATGGTTATTAATTCAGTTAAGATGTGCTCCTCCAGTTTTATCCTCTGATTCCAGTAGCACACAAAAAAAAAAAAGCTGGCCTGCTGCCATGATAAAATAGGCCTATCATTTTCCAGTGCTTTAAATATGGGTCAAAAYATTTAATCAGACAATATTAATTTATTTTAGTATTCCCTAGGGAAACCCAGGGTGACTTTAACAGAGAACTCCTTCTAGCTTTTCAAACAAAAAAGAAATGGAAGGACAGCCACCATGATTTATTTTCTCTGGATGATCAGAGGAGAAATTGGATATGCATGACACATTCATTTAGTCCTCACTTCCCTTTGATGATTAGGGCTGAATTTTCATTCTGGTATATGGGGATTTGTGTGTGTCACTCCAAACAACAAGTGTCATACATCTAAGTCCAAATGTAACTTTCTAAGAGTGAGGTTCAGAGACAAAAATCTCCAGTGTAAATGGCCAAAATAGAATGTTACAATTGCATGCAAGCAATAKTTATGCTCTAACATTTAAGTCTGAGCCTCACAGAGGCTTGAATGAATTAGTAATTAAGATGCTTTCCCTAGTTTTGGTGAAAAAGCACATTGCAAAGATGTGCAGGCACCAACCTAATTAAATCTATCAAAATTGTTTAGCCATTTCAAAACATCTGTTACTTGGTCCTTCGAACACTATTGCAAATAACCTCAATAATGAGGTGTGACCAATTGCTTTATAGTGGGAGCATTGCAGCCTCAGGCAAGGAAGACTGAAGAGGCGTAGCTGTAGCTCAAACTGACTGCAGTGAAATGCTAGGTCTGTGTAGTTAGTTGCTGGAAATTAATTTGTTTATAACAATCATTTGTTTATTAATATAACCYTTTTTTCCAGAACATCAGAATTAGATAGAAATGTGAGCTACAGTTTTTCCAAAACAATCCTTTTACTCTTTAGGATTACTTGACATTCAACAAAAGAAAGAAATTCTAAGAAACTAAGCTAATTGAATGGAAAAAAAAAGCCATATACTGGATTATAAAGCTTTGTAATTGCTGCTTGCAAACCCAGAGAYGATTTGAAAGGCTTCTGCTGTGGCATAATATTTTCTGGTTTTCATACAGTCCCAATGTCAAGTGATACAAGCAATAAAGTTCTCCCTTACCTTCCCCTGTAAGACTATTCCATACATCACATTGTGAGCAAGTTTTATTTTTGGACTGTGATGAACACCTCACAAGATCAGGCCAGCATCAAGGCACTAAGCACGTGGTGGTGATACATCACATGGATTCAAAAACACTCCCTTCCACCACTGCAGCACTGGCTGCACTCACCGAAATGAACACATAATTAAAAATACAGTACAATCACATTGCTGTTTAAAACCCCCAAAAATATCATCTTCATTAAAAAAAAATCACACTTAGATACTAAACATTTGGTGAATCTATTTTAAGATTAGACATGTGGCACCCCTGGACAGGTCTCAGCACTWGAGGAATCAGATGCAAGTTCTCACAACCACACATGTGCACGGCAAGAATGAGAAAGACTGACCTTGAATGTGCTGAGCTGTACACAGCAAAAGAGAGGTGGCAACAGCAAGCAACTGAAGTTCTACTTCGAGGAGGCAGCAGCTGTGGAGCTGTCTCAACTTCATTTGCAGATAACCATCCTTGACCCAGCTCAGGAGAAGGTGCTAATACACTCAGTATCGGAAACACCACAAGTCTTCCATGTACATGTGTTTTATGTGTAAATCTGGAGAAGGGAAAATAAAAGCAGCAAATTTGCAAATATAACGTTTTGGTATCCAAGGTTTATGTTTTAATGGCCATTTARRAAAACAGAGCAATTTTACTCAGGCRGAAAAATGCTATGGCTCTGTTTCAGCTGGGAAGCTTAAAATAAATTGCTTGAGGAGAGTGAGAGAAAAGCAAAGGTTTTTAATTGTCATTGTCATGTGGAAGGTGTGAAACAGAGAAAACATTCTCTTCTGTTATTCCTCCTTTTATAATTCCAGCTATTAGTGTTTGAAAACCTTGGCAGTGGAAGCTCCTGTGCCAGTAGGAAGTCCAGACTGCAGTACACTGAGAAAACTTAAGTCCAAAAATCCTCACACAAAATTTCCATGCTGGGTATTTAGTACTGTAATTTCCAGTACACATGGATGAACCCCTGCTGGAAGGACAACATAAAATAAACCCATTCCCACTAGAGGGGCTGTTTCAGCTCTAACTCTACATAACAGATTGCATAATACACTCAGGAAAGCTCTTTTTTCAGCATCTTCGCTGATTATTCCACTACAGTGGAAACTCTAGTACCAACGACAGCCTGTGCACAACAGCAAGGGGTGGGCAGACCTACAAACAGATGATAAACACACTGTGCAGCTGCAAGCCTCCCCCCAGGCTGTTCTGARTCTGTATTTGCCCTCCCACATCCCATACTATTTTCCTGACAGCTTAAGCAGTGGGTGAGTGATCTTTTCCTCTCACCAGTTCAGCTCAAGGGCTACAAGACAGGACTTTTGCTACTATAAATTGGACTTCTTTAAATAAGCAAAAAATATCTAGTCTTAAAACTTTTTTGAATTATCTGTGAAAAAAATTTCGTAAGGGCATAGTTTGTGGTGCTGTTATAGGATGTCAATTTTGGTGGAAAGAAGGTAAAAACAGACAGAAAACCCAAGTTCCAAATCTACAAAGGCCATCTCAGAAACTGCAACTGGGATCCTGCCAATGACTACGATTTATGGACCATGGATAAAGTCTTRCTGTAGGAACTGTTAACCCTCATAAGTTTGATTTAGCTTAGGAGATGGAGTTTTAGGTCAGAATAGATATGAACATTTGGAAATAATTTTGCTTTTCAGACCAGTTATTTATATACCCTACAGAGTTTTATTTTGGATTTTATTTCTTTCCCTGCAAATTCTACAATCAGATGGATAAGATGGCACATTTTGTATGGATTCTGATTCAAACTCCACTGATAGGGGTTGAAAGCACTTRGCCCACAGACTTGTATCTTGCTGTATACCCAAGGCCTTTGATAATCCTTCAGACATATATTGTATATCAAAGGGTTGAGCTCCCCATAGAGGTATTTTCATCATCATATAAAAACAACCATGAAAAACTAGATATTTTTCCTACTCTCTGTTAGGACAGGATTGTTATTTGTATATTTCATCTGAACGAGTTTTAAGTAAAATTATTTATTTAAATTTAGAAATTAATTAATTTTAACATTTAACTCTTAAAAAAAAAAAAACAAACAAAATAAATTTTTTGAACCCTTAACAGGTGCAGTACAGACAGTAGAATTACCTGACTTGCATCCCAGGAAGTTCAGCTTATGTCTCTATTACAGTTCACAGCTTCATCTTCTATATCCTTATTCAGGCATAATGCTGCTTGTTGTAAAGTGACATGAAAGCAGCTGTTAGCATTACAACCACATGTAACAATTTTCAATTAATTTCAAAATTAAATAAGTTCTTTTCCAGTAATTCTTTGATGTCATTGACAGAGAGAGACAGAAGTCTCAAAATAATCTGAATTTTATGGTTCTGAACTTTTCTCCCTTACAAGGAGCAAGCCATTTTTTGCTTTGGTCTTTGAGGGATTATTAGTACAAAGGAACTATTATAACAACAATAAAGGGAATCTTTGATTTTCATTTCAACTCCTAAGTCCATCTCTGTTCTTGAAATTGTGATCCCTTATGCTACACTATAGACTGAGAACTGACCAAAAGTTGTCTCAAAGGCTCATTAACACTTCAACACTAAAAAATGCACCAGGAAAACACATATAAACTTTTTATTAGTCACTCCACCACCAAGCCCCCTTTTCTTCACACTGAGGTTGCATGCAATGGGATTTTCTCTTCCTGTAGGTCACTACACATAATAACTCCCAGTAAAGCCACAAAGGTTAAGGTTTCATTTTATATGCTAAATCCCAGCAGGAAAAACTGAGGCTATGTCTGTGTCCCCTCTTACAGAAGGGCCAAGGCTCCCTCATGGCAGATCTACTAATTCTTTATAGTGTGTCCTCCRAGTGCTTGTGAATGTACACTCCAGGCCATGTGTGAGGGGTGGCACAGCATCCAACTTCGTGTGCCAAGGCAGGTAATCATGTGGCCTCACATRCCTGTGACTGCTCTAAGACCAAACTTTTGTTGCAGCATAGGCAGGACCTCATCTCAGAACAGCAATCTCATCAGTTAATAGAGAATCACAGCTGAGTCTGGGCAGGCTCTGATCTTTAGAAGAGGCTGGAATCTTCTCAAGGCGTGAGAGCAGCTATTTGTATTTGCAGTTATCATCCTTCAGCATCAACCTCTTCAGCTGCTTCACATCCAGACAGGACTGCTTGGACCCACAAGACAAACCTCTGAACACTGAAGCCAAAACAGGTGCAAAAACATATGGTCAAGTGGTGGTGGGGGGGGGAGCTGAAAATTATCAGCCTTTTGGAGTTGTTGGGTTAAATTTTATTTTGCATAGAATTTGCATAGCACTACACATAACCTTTCCTTGTCAGAGGTAATCCTGATCTAGAATCACAAGACAAGTTGCTTATTTTCCCGGCATGCTACATCGGTTCTGTCATCTATTTTCTACATGGAGGAATTTTCTCCTCTTCCTCATTTCTGGTTGACTCTCTCATTCCACCAATCCCTCTGCTAGCTCAGAATCACCTTCAYCAGAGGTCTTAATGTAAATCCATGATGCTCTATGTCATCCTTTAGTCATAACACTGCATGGCAATTTCATCTTTCAATTAAGATGTTCCTGGACTTCTTCGGTACACACAAGTGCTTTGAAATATGGTTTGCAGGCACCTTTAAAGGCAAAAAGGGAAGCATCAACGAAAAAGAACCTACAGCCTTCTATTTAAAAACAAAGCCCCAAGATTTCTGTACGCTTTCACTTTTTTTAATACTTGACTCATCATTTTGTAACAGCACTGGCAATACTGCAAAAGTCACTTCCCTGAGGAGCTGCCCAGGCAYTTGTATATCCCTGTGAGGGCTGCCAACAGCAGTAAATAAGCTTTCCARTCTTACACTCATGCTAAAGATCAAGCTATTTACAGGAAAGCTTCCAAAAGATTCCCCAAGTGCTTCCAGACATCTTTACTGTTACATAAAATATTTTTTATCTGTGTACCTAATCTAAAGCACTATAAACTCCATAGAAAAATTCCYATTAATATCAGAAATCTTTGGATCAAGTTCTAGAGTTGCTAGTGCTATCCCAGTTTATAAGGGTTGACCTTCATACCTGTTTGGCTGCTRATACTTAGGTCACTATCATATATTTTTATTTTAGGCAAGGAGCACAATGGAATAAGCCAAGACAATTTTACTTGCCTATTTTTGTTTCATCAAAGCTTCCCTCTGTCTCAGTAATGTCTAAATGCATCTGCATTTAAAAATTTCACACTTATTTGGTCAAGCGTCCTCTGCCATTTTAGGTGCAAAACAGGAAGTGTCCCATTTATGTTTTGAAAAACTGTTCCTCTTGTTAACTTTGGGCTGAATAAAGTGCTCTGCAAGTATTGGCTACATGCGTGAAGGAAGTTCCTATTATCGCATTCTTAATGTTATTGTAAATGGATCCCTTCTCCTTGCATGGCATCTCAGGGCAGTGGGTGCATAACATACTGGAGAATTACCCTGGGAAACTGAGGACYGAGCCCTCGAGGGCTCAGCAGCGAAGGTCACAGACTCAGCCTCCAGACCTTGACCTTGGCTGACTGCGTGACAGTGCCAACATACCAGGCAAGAGGAGAGTGGGGGAGAAGGGTCAGCAGACATTGGAGACAGATGGCCTAATTCATCATACACCAGAAATAAATTTAAAAAAAAGCTGTTCCAAGCATTACACACACAGCAATGGTTGTAAATTCCACAACTGTGGAGACCTGCCAAGCCATTATACACATACCCATACTGCACTCACTGGGTATAGCTCCTGAAAGGTGAAGTCGGGAGAAACTACAAAGCATGAAGGGTGCTCAGATCTCAGGAAATTGCTTCATAAAATGATCATCCAAGCCCTAGTGGAAAAATAGCATGCAGAAGTTAGGGACTGATGTGATATTACAGTTTATTTATAAACAATGCACTTCTGCAATGCGTAARTTATCCATGGATATGCTACTGGGTATTATAGACCTAATCAGCTTCTTTCACTAATAATTTTCTTTATATTGCTCTTAAGARTTTCCCAACTGGAGCTATTTGATTGCATGTCCTGCTAAATAAAGTTCTCCTGTCACCAAGAAGAGTACCTCATAGGAAGTAGCAAGGCTGGTGACGCTTCTTTGGGAGGATGGAATGCAAACCAAACAGAGCTTTCCCCAGACCATGTACTTTGATTTCTCTGCAGAAAGAACAGTAGAGCACCCTGGATGCTGCCTTTCAATTTTTGGCATCTRGAAATCCACAGAGAGCAAGGAAATAAGAGTGGCATCGGTAATGTTGCTTGTAGCACAGGCTGAATGCTCAAAGTGGTTTTGTGAGTACAGCTTCCCTACAAAGACAACAGTAGCCATTGAGTCGCTGAATGTCACAAAGCAAGTGCCAGAGAGCTCAACCATGGCCTTCATCCAGCTCTTTAGCTCTCTTTTTACACAGGCCAACATCTATGCAATACACAACAGAGTTATTAATACAATCTCCACAATCAGCCAGTCTAAAAACCCACATGTAGATCCCAGGGCTCCATTCAGGGGGTCCTTAGGAGTGCATGGTATGGATAACTCTGCAAATTCTTGTCACTAATCTGAAATTGCAACCCACAGAGYAGCCCTTCCTTTTACTGCCAGGTGACCTTGGAAGGATCAGACAGGAGAAACAACTCCTTTCTGTGCAAGTAGGTTCAACAAGGCAAYACACTCAACAATTCCAGTATCCCTATCTGATTGTCAGTCCCTCAAGTTTGTTTCTGGACTGGTCTCCTAGAAGCCGATGGTGTGTCASAGAACCAGCACAACATACCCTCTGCTACCTCACAGCCACCTTGCACATTTGTCCTGAACTTTTATATAGTCAAGATAAAAACAACACCCTGAAAACCTGGCTGTCTCCTTTTATCACACCAGCTGTATCCATCCAGGCTTTTGCCTTGTTTCACTGCACATTCCAGAAACAAGCCCAAGCTGCATTGCTCAGCAACTCAGAGGAATTAGACAATGAAGCACAAGTGTACTATGCTAAATATTGCCAGCTGATCCCATTCTGACAGGGAATATTTTATTCACTGAAGAACTGCTCAACATCCAGAAAGCGGCCCCAGCCTCCTGAGCAAAAGCAAGGAACTACAAGGCAGAAAGCAGGCAARTATTCTTCAGTTTTTCTTCTTTCCAGCTATCCACCAGATTGTTTCTTCATGAGAACAAAGTCTCCTCCTCCATTCACTTTGTGGTCTCTGCTCTACCCTTACACTGGGCACTGAGGGAATAGTTATGTGATCGACCTTGAACATCTAATCTAGGCATGATTCTCTCATGGCTTGGACCCTTGATATCTTATGTAGCAGATGAAGATGTCTCCCCAGGAGACAAATC
The DNA here is from genome assembly GCF_030028575.1 of Malurus melanocephalus. Lineage (NCBI taxonomy): Eukaryota > Metazoa > Chordata > Aves > Passeriformes > Maluridae > Malurus > Malurus melanocephalus. Next base: position 920,261 of record NW_026623484.1, on the reverse strand, counting down.
CAAATGGGTAATTTTGGATTCAGGTGCCTCACACTAATACAACCCCAGCTATTTTATTTCCCCTGCCCTTTYGAAGGAGCAATATTGTATAGGTTCCTTTCTCTTTTTCACCCTCAAACTTGCAAGAGACCTTTTAYTCATCTAGAAACATGGACCATTGTGCTCAAAACCTTTGACATGTATTCTGAAAGTAGAGTTGCTGGAACAACTTTTAGAGTGTCCCTTATTAAACAAAAGATTTGCATGTGGCCATACTTCCAAGTTTTGCATCCATCCACCCAGGCACCCATCTGAATGTTTCTTAAGCATCAGAGCCATCTTACAAGCTTCAGCATAAATATCTTTGTGGAGTAAGAGAGGATTCATGAAGGCAACAAGACAGTCATTTCAAACTTGGGCYCACAAGCACTGCCTCGTCCTCCAGAGTATTTTTCTCTTGGAAATTTGTTCTCTGAATGAACCAGAGACAAATCTGGTCTGATTCAATAATGCTCAGGATCCAGCACCAATCAAGGAAGGCAGTTGTAAGAACTGTCTGTGAATACCTCCTCTGCATTACATTGCATTTACCGTCTAAGCAAGCAAAACCCATGCTGTTCAGTCCCAATAAAGATTTTTGAATATAGCAGCAGAATCAAGTTATGAAGACTATTTCCTTAATGTCTTTATATATTCTAAATTATTTAATATGTATTATATATTTATAGCTTTTAATATTATGTATTTTATATAATAGTTATATTCTAAAATTTAGAAATCCCTCTTAGCTATTATGGAAACAACACAGAGTAACTCTAGCACAGCTTTTGGCATCTGTACTGTCAGGCTGAAGGGAATTACAAAGTAGTGGGAATGCGATTTATTCCCAAGTAAACAGTGCTGCAAACTACAGCTGTACTTGAGAGATTTCAGCTACTCGRTATTTACAAGTGTGAATTCTAAAACTGGCCAGAAATTCATTCACAAGATGACTTCCCCCACTTTAAGCAAGAGGGTGAAGTGTTTTCCTCTGCATTACAAGGGCCTGCATCCAGCTGGCCAGATGCTGTTCAAGTGATCTGAACACTGAAGGTCACAAATGCACTTTTATCCTTAGAAATATAAGCACAAAAACCTGTGAAGAAACAGGCAGATTTTCATTGTGCTCAAAGCTCCAGCAGTATCTGCCTACAACCTTTAATGATATCAACAGCAATTAGATGTACTTCTGACTCAAACACATGCTCCGTCTGGAATGCCTCCTATTTAAAGCTCAGTACACGCAGATTCCATATCATTGAATCCCGTAACCCAACAAACATCTAATAGATCCTCTCGGGCATAGCTGCAGAAGTGAAATCTAAATGCTCATCCCACCCGATGTAAATCTCATTTCTAGAATGGTGGGAACTGTCAGGCATCAGAACCTGAGAACATGCATGTCATTTCTCATCATTATATTTCCCCACAGAATTAAGCTATCCCAAATGCAAGCCATGACTACAGTAAGAAATTACAAGCTCTYAYCTACATTAGCAAACGGAACTTTGARGTRCTTAAATAAATAAATGAAAACAATGTCAAGGACTACTGAACAATTATTTTGTCCATYACTGTCACTGTATTATGTAAGAAACATTTCCCTGACACAAAACACACAAGCAGAAAACTAAAATTAAAAAGCTGAACTCAAGGCAATCAAGGCAACCAAACCCGAGTAATATCCTCTTGTGGCTGCAGCCACAAGATGGGGAACTAAAAAAATGGAGAAGGAAAGAGTAAGAGGAGGAGCAAAAACAGAGTAATTTGAAATAAGGATCTCAGGCTGACTAGTTTCCCTCCACTCTTCAGCTGATTTTAAGAGGGAGAGATGCAATGCCAGCACTGAGGTGAGAAACACCTCCAACTAATATAATCTCCAAATACATTTATAATTGCACTAGAAGGAAGTGCTACATAATTGCTTTTCTATAAAGTAAAATTCCCTCTTCCCTAACCCTCTTGGAAATTAAAATGTTATCACTGGTGAGGCGAACTTTAGCACATACGTGAAAAGATTTTCATTTTGTTACCGGGAATGTTTCCATTGGTTATTAGGGAGCCAGTAAAAACATCCATTGTGTCCAGTGAAGAATGAAAACAGATGCTGGAAATAAAGACCAATGTCTGAAGACTCTCAGCTAGCAAAATCAGCAGCTATTTCCCCCCAGATGAAGAACTGTTACCTATTAGAACCTGGTGCTTCAAGCACAGAGCAGCTGTTCTTTGGCAGTGGTCTTGTGTGCCTATGGAAAATACATCCAAATAGGAGCAGCTGAGACAATCCCAGCAGTTACTGACTTCAGCAGTCACTTCATTCCTCCAATTTGAGGGAAGAAATTTAAAGGAGCAGCCCATTCACTCTCATTGTCCCTGCCTTGGGAATCATCACCTCCCACAACCACAAGTTCATCTGCATGAAGAGAACAAAGACTTAATTCACTGGAAAYTATTATTAGTAATTTCTCAGAGGAACCAGAATCATGTACCTTTGTGACTTTTTCCAAATTTTTACTTTACTTGTACAATGTTTATTTTTACATAAATTTTTAATACATTTTTCTAGATTGGCAAAGTTCTACCCAATAAGAACATTTTAGCAAATTATTAAAATCTTGAAGGCTTTTATAAATTTTTAAGCAAAAACTGTAAATTATTTAATTTACTTACATTCATATCCATGTAAAACTATTTATAATAGGTACTTCTCCATTTGATCAGGATCCTCACAACCACTGTAAGAATCTCCAAAAACCTCACAGAAAAGTTTTGATTTAACCCCCAACTTCAACAATAAAACAAACTCCCATTTTGCATTTAATCCAGTTTGGCTCCATCTCCTGCTCAAAGTTACAAATTACATATTGTAACATTTAGATAAGCTTAAAAATATGAAACTCAAAGGTGGTAGTCTTACAAAGTACTTCAAGAATGTTTGCTAGAGATGAAAACCATCCTAAGRTATTAGAAGTGATCAGTGATTCAGCTGTGAGTTTCACATATTGATAATTAAGCAAAAGCTGATAACCTGTATTGGTGAGATTAGTGGCACTCTGGATATCTACAATTTCTGGCATTTCCTACATTTCAAAGCAAGTGTGTAGTTCCACTAAATACTGCCTTCAAAACTTCAGGTGGGAAAAACAGGACACTGAAGAAACTCAAGGACACAGTAATTCTCAACAAAGCTTGTTTTTAAAACTCTAGGAAGAATTTAAAGAGATAGAGAAGGCAACTTGTAAATTCTGATGTTGAATGGAGCAGCTCTGAACCATCACAAARAGAACATGAGATCATCCACCTTGGMAACACAGCTCTCCTATCACTGCATTCTGGAGCAATCTGAAGCAAACAGCAAGGAAAACTCTGCTACTCCTAACCTTAACAACAGACTGGAGGAAAAAAACCTTCTTTAGGTTATATGTACTGACTTTTTTTTCACAACAAAAATTTCCTTAAAATAATTCCATAATGAATGAGGTTGCACTTTTCCTACTTCCAAGCATTTCTCTTCCATGCAATTTATTTTTCAATACAACGGGCTGGTATGGACTTTGTTMCATAACCTGCCTTCATCCCTGCTTGAGGTCCTCTTCAATTTTAACCATAGCTTCTAACTCAGCAACCCAARCTCACTGCAGGGCATTCACAGAGGCTGTACTTTGACATCTCGAGGAGGTGCTGTCTTCAGCCTTTGTGTACCATTACTGTAACACACTCAGTACACCACATAAAGGAATTGGCGCCGTTGTTTTTTTGCACTGGTTACACAACAGAGGCAGCACAGCATATAGAGGRAGCACGTGGGGAGGAGTATGTCCACAGGGAAACAAAGTGTCGACTTAAAAAGTAGCCTCTCTAAAAATGTCAAGGACAGAATAAAATTGAACAGCAATTTAAACAAACAAAAAACACCACTACCCTCCAAACTTACCTTGGAAAGGGATTCTGAAAATCTTGATAACAAATCTCCCAAGTTTTGTATAAGTAGTTCTAAACCTTGCTCTTTAGCAGATGAGAAACAGAGCTAACGGCTTGTCCACTCTTCCTCTGTGCTGTTAACATGTTCCAATGTTCCCACCACGTTGCTAGTTGCCCATTTTCCTACCGTGCTTGGTAACTCARCTTAATGCTACACTCAACCCAGAGATTTCCTAACACAGTTGATGTTGTTCATGTTATTCATTTGTATTTAGGCTCCATTATTTAGCACTGTAAAAAGAAAACCCMACACAGCCAAAACAAAGCCTTTTGCTCTAACCTACTTCCACTTTAATGAGATTATGTGATAAATTTCATGATCAGTCTTAGATGGATTTAGTATGACACYTTTTAATAAGCACAGTAATTAGCTTCATGGCCTGTGAACTACTTCTCTCTTCCAAAATTCAAACTAACAACTGTCATGCTGATACTTTAACACCAGCAGCCTAATGAGTTAGCTGYGAGCAGAGCCTGCTACTACCACAGCAAGTTTATGTATCTGGTGGTTGTGTATTACAGACACTTCAAYATGCTCTTACACACTGATCCAAAAGGCATGAAATCAGTAACCTGAGGTACGAACCCATGTCTGTGTTCTTCAGGTCCTCCTCTGGACTTTGAACTCACTGGCCTCACCTGTGAGTAATTCAGGAACCCTCTGGTTTGCACCAGCCACCCTAAATGCATGTTCAGAATTCTGTATGCAGAAGACAAATCTCAAAGTCCTCAGGCTTCTGAAATACAGTCTGTTTCCATGCTAAAAAATTTTGGGGGCATTTGGGACACTTTGTTTAATGTTTTGTACTCTGCTCACTGAGACAAGTCGATTGTGCAGCTAGTGAGTCCATGGAACTACAGAAAGAAAGCCTTATGTCACTACATTCTCCTCCTTCTAGCTTAAGACTTACTGCAGGTAATAATTTCCTACATGTCTGTCACTACCTGCACAAGTTGCTCCATACCAGCTTCGGTACTCTTCTCTCACCCTGCCTTGTGATGCAAGGATATGCACTCCTGAGTCAGGAGACCAGTCATCAGTTCATGCTCTCCTTTCCTGCACTTCCTGAAGTTCTCAGCAGGGAACAAGGGTGCTTGCAGATCAAAACCTATCAGACAGCTTTATTCTTCTGCTTTGTTGAACATGCCCTACAGAGTAAATGCAATATACAAGTTCACTGTTTCTCACTGTATTACTAAAAGTTACATATGGTACTCTTTAATGTTATTACAATTTCRTAAATCTGCTATGGTAGCAATGGATTCTCTTTTTACAAGTGCTTTGCTACCTAAGAAATTAATGGTTTGTGGTAAAYCCTTATGTATTCCAGGATTAAACATCAAATTATTTAATATCCCTTTGCCAAAAGCCTAGACAGCAGGAAAAAATTTCATTTATGGTGGTCTTTCAGGCTGAACGGATGTAATGGAGGAGTTGTTACACTGGACAATGTGGGGGAAAAAGAAGGGGCTGTAATTTGTATTGATACAGCTCTAGATTTACCAGGATTCTCTGATACTTACCTTTTTTCAGTTCAATAACCAGAACACTATGGATTTTGGCAAGCATGCACTTGGGGCCGTTTTCTGCTGGCACTGACAGTGCAGAAAAGGGGAAAAAGAGTGGCTTGGGAGAAATGCTTTATCTTATGTTCTGAAATATGCCACTCTAATACGACCAAAGTGTTTATCTCAACAGATCCTTTTCAGAAAGACAATATAAGCCAAAAAGTTAATATATACAAGTTACAGCCATAAAACCAACCATTTTAATTGAAGCCATTAAAAAAAAACATGTGAGGCAATATAAATGATAAAACTATACTTAAGAAGAAATAGCTAGCACTTTCTGAAAAGCTTTAAAACAGCAACAAACACTTTACAAAAGGTTTGAAGGAAGAGAATAAAACTTCCAAACTACAGGTATTGTATAAAGGTAACATTAACAATTATCTTATAAAATACAGCAACAGAGACAAAATGGATACTCAAGCTCATTTGAAACTAAGCCTTCTGGGGTCTTGGTTAAAATGTGTGTTCAAAAACTATTTTTAACAAGAACTAAATACTTCATATTTTAAATGTACAGGTCCCTGGCATAAACATAGCACTATACACATCTTCCAAATAAGCAGTAATTACAAGTTCCTTTAACCATGTGTGGTGTCATCTTCTACAAAGTCTTTGGCCATTTCTGCTGTGATCACATCAATATGACTGACCTGGTGGAAAAAAAGAAGTATTCAGTTATTACAGTACTTCCTGCAGAAGAAGACAGACATTTCTGAAGGCTCCAAGACTCAGCAACAGGTCTATCAWCGATTTATAATTGCCTTTAAAGAACATGACAAGGGATGCCTGCTRGTATTTAAATTCTCTTTCAAGAAAGAGAGAACTTTTTTATAGAATACTACAAYCTAACTAGAAACAGATCAACTGAAGTGAATCTGATTCACTTTGAACTCTTACTAAGTCTCAGATGCTCAACTTATTTTTATTATGGTGTTTACTGAGAAGCTTATCATACTATTTACCTTGTTTCTGAATTTTACACCATAGAACTTGTCAGCTGACTCAAGCAGTTCAGGCCTAAAAGTTGTTGTAATAAATTGAGCATGTTCAGCTAGTTCCATAATCATATCTGAAAAAGAACAAAAGAACACAAAACCATTTTTTTAATGTAATCTTTTCAATGAAGTGAAACAGACAGGAATAGCAAACGTTTTGCCTTATTCAAAATCACTTCKTTAATGAAGCAAAAAGCCCACAGATCATAAAAGCATCTATACCAGTTTTATTTACCAGATAACACATACAAGCACTACCATTAATTCCAGTATCAACTCTGACAAATTCAGCCACTCAGCAAACCCAGTATATTACACTCCTATCATGAAAAAAAGCGTATGCACTTTTCCATTAACTTTTAAAATCAAAATAGACTTSAAAATAGGACTGTTAAATCTCCTTACTGAAGTGCAGTAAAGAGACCTTTTAGATGCAGTAGACAACAGAGCTTCTACCTAAAACCAAGTTCATGAAAGCTTTGGGAGGCACAAAGTTACACTCATACACACACTGGGCTTCTCAAAAATGTGCCTTTATGGTTAAAAGCTTTTATCTTAAACATCAGAGATGAGAAGACAAACTACTACCTTCAACTAAAATGAAGACAATAAAAGGTAGATGAGTACCTGAGACAGCTTTTCTATGCTGGGCATCCAAGGCCTGGTCGATTTCATCAAACAGGTAAAATGGAGCTGGATCACATTTCTGGATGGCAAATATCAGGGCCAGAGCCACTAAAGATTTCTGTCCACCTGAAAGTTGCTGCATTTCTCTCATTTCACCCTGCTTCCCCGTGAACGATACCTAAGAAAACAATGTAACAGCAAGATGATTTTAAAACACTAACCACACCATCATTTGCTATTTAACAGGATCAACKAAATGTTACCTTTAAAAATATAGTTAAAAGGCAACCTAAACAAACACGCAGGGAACTGAAAAACATGCATTTTTCTTTACCCTTATGCCAACTCCAGTGAATTGATCTACAGATGGAACACTGCTCTGAGATCCAGATCCCCTTTCGCTCTCAGTGCTGCCTTCACCTTCATCCTGGGACTGACTGCCCTCCACATCTCCTTTCTTCATCACTAATGTGGCCTTGCCACCAGGCACTAACTTTTGGAATACTTCACTGAAATTTTTTGACACCTGAAAAAGAATGCCAATAAAACCAGCTCATTCTACAGAGTGAAACCAAATGCAGACAACTGTTCTTGCATGAACAAATGAAGTATCTGCCTTAAAGCAGAGATCCACATTCTTAGGCAGAAATGACAAATACATGCTGTACAACACTTGTCTTAAAACCAGCCAAAACAACTGTTCTTGTAGTATGAAAATTTTCAAAAATTTTTCAAGAAAACAGTACAATTAAAACACACAACTGTAGCAAAAATAAGGTTTATTTAGTGCCCTTCAGTTAATAAAAAAAAGCCTCTAAATAGAAGACTTCACACACTTTATAGTTAAGATCCTTTGTTAACATCAGAATTACTTTCGCTACATCTAGAGTAGGGATTTGGTGCAGTTTTTTGCCACAGTTCCCAGAAAGGGTTGTACATAGTACAYAGAAACTTACTTGACAGGAAATATCTAAGAGGTTTAAAGGAAAKCTAGAGTAGTATTAGAGATGGGCACATATTATTTAAAAAATGCACAAGCTTCAAGTTATGTGACACTGCCTTCTATTATAATGGATTTATTTAGTACCCACTGCTTCGCATAGAGCTGCTACACCATGGGACAACTTGATCAATTAAAGCACCAGTGTCTTTACAATTGTTCCCATTTTATTACCTGTTTGAAAGTCAGCTGAATAGCCTCATATTTCCTGAGCTCAAGGACATTCATCAGCTCCATGATGGATTTGTAGCCCCTGTCCAGTTCCTCTTGTCTTTTTATCAATTTTTCCTTCTGCTCTGAGAAATTCACAAACTGATCTAAAGCTTTTTTATTAACATGGCTGTATTTCTTCAGTTCAGTATTGCACTGCTCCAGCTTGCGGAATAACTGTAAATGGAAAACAAGAACACATCAAAGTGACTTGAAATTCTAGCCACATTTGACACTCAAGATGCAGGTGACACTRATGTTTCAGGTCATGAAACATGAAACCAAGCACATGATTTACCTGCTTTAAACTTAAAGTCTGATACTTTTCAAAAGCCTCCTGTGGAAGTGAACCCAACTCTCGTATTTTCTTCATGCATTCCTCCTTCTTCTTGAGRAGCATGCCTTGTCTGTTTGTCATTTTTTCAAGTTCTTTTGTATCRTGGTTAATGGCATCCATATGCTCCTTTTCCATGTTCTTCCAGCGTTCCATGCTCTTCTGAAGTTCTTTAATCCCYGCTTCAGTTTTGTCAATAGAGTTATCCAGATCTGCAAAATTAAGCAAGAGTACAAAAACCAAAGTTTTACGTCTTACATGCCCACATGCGATCAGCAGTGATCCAATAAGGAATTTATAAAACAAAAAGATAGACTAAAGAAGATCTGTTAAGGAGCAGYAGGTTAAATTTCAGGCAAAAGGTTGAAAATCCCTCTCCTTTCTTCCCTATGAGCATATAGCTTAGAAGAGCCCCAAACAAATGTACTACAGTCATATTGTTCAATTCTAGAAAGAGAAGTARAGATAGTTTCAAGCCATACAGATGCCATGGCCTATTTGACAGCAGCTGAGCTTTGGATGGGTTAGTCAAAATTCAGGAACAATTAGAGAAGATCTTGTTTGTAGGACAGTTGCCTCACAAGTACTATGGCTTGAAGTCAGAAGCCCATTACATTATGGTCTACTTGTAAATCAAATAAGGTATGTGTGAACTTTCAAAACCCTGSAGTTTTCTTTCCAAAACATGAGGTTACCAACCATCTGACCGTGCCAGTGTATCCTTCACTCGTTTGTTGATAGCTTCAAGTTCCGATGTCGTGGCAGTAAGAACTGTGCCACCTTCTGTTTCTCGAAGCTCATTCAGTTCCTGTGGGATAAATAAAGCTTCAGCATGAATGGGAACAAAAGCATAAGCCAGACAAGCTACCTATTACTACTCTACATATAACTGTATGCAATAACTTAGCTAAATTTTAGACAATAGTTTAGATTTTCTAACAAATCTGTCATTATGATAATCCTATTTATACACAGGCTGGGTATTCGCCGCAATTTTTGTCCAAAACTTACTGTGCTGAAATTCAAATAAACTCTTTACTCAGTTTAYACATAGGGAAGCAAACCCCATCACAGATAATGGAGTGTAAAGAAGAGGTATTTATAAAATTATTAATACATGTTCACCCTGGAAATAAACCAAAACCARACTGCAAAAGTACTTCTAAAAGAAAATCCTTACTTGTTCCACTTGGTCTAAGCGTTTTCTCAGATTCTCATTGAGATATGTTTCAACTCTTGTGATAATGCCTTCTAGTTTAATCCTCTCATTCAAAAGCTGTCTGTTTTCCTGAAAAAATAGAGGTATGTATTAGTTGCCTCACCAAAGACTACCTTTTCCTTGTTAAAAAAAAATCAATTAAAAAAATCACTCTACACACAATTCTKTGTATTAAAATATCACTAGTCTCTGGACAGGAAAAAAACAAACTAGAAGCAGTTTTGCAGCTGCCTAGTATAAAAGCCAACTGTACAAATCAGTGAGTCTATTAGTCTGAATTTGTATCCAATTCTTAAACTCAGAAATGCTTKAAAGACTAGTCTTTTTTCATCAACATGTGTCAGTCAGAACCTTAGTTTTGTCTCACCTACCATGTGCTTAAAGGAATTGTATTCCTTCCCACACTCTGCATYCTCCCTTCAGATGATACCTATTTGTATTTATCATTGGAAAGTCAAAGAGCAAGAGCAAGAAAACTGTGATTATTTTAACACAATAGCCTTAATTCTCACACAACCAACTGGCAAAATTGACCCAGTGTTTGAGAAAAACTTTCAAATACACCTTGCAAATGAGAGMACTTCAAACATGCCTACCTACAACTGATGAAGCACTACTTTAGTGACACTATATTGATAAGTGAATTTTCATACAAAAGGACAAACATTTATTGCAAAGAAAGGTGCCACATTTTATGGCAAGACATTTTCATTTCCTTACTTGCTGCAGTTGTCGAATTTCATCATTAAGAGCATCCACACGTTTCTGATCTTCAAGACTGAGCTGAGACAACAAATCTGTCCCCARTTCTGCTTTTAATGATTCTCTAGTTGATTCCATAGCATGTAAACTTGCCTCCAAGCTCTGCAAACTGCGTTGCTGTGGGACARATGTTAGACAGAATCATTCCTCAAAGTCTGGTGTTAACCAGAAATGAATGTAAGTTTATCACTAATATTAATAAAACAATGAATATAAACCCAGTAACAGCTTTCAACATCCCCATGCTAACCTTAGGCATAAATGTCTTTTCAGACTGCTGCCTCTTCTCCTTCAGCATTTTCATCTCTGACAAAATACTGTCTCGAGAGGCTTTGAACTTTCTCTGCTGTGTTTCTATTTGCTGCATTTGGTTCATTAGCTGGTCAATCTCATTATTAATCCATACAGTGGGCTAAGGAAAATTTTGTCCTTGTTTTATTTCACACCTACTAGTACCTTCAATTTTTTTCCATCTGACATAGTCATCTGTCATCAAAATAAGAAACAAAAACTCCACCAAACCWTTATAATCAGTTGTAGAGGAAAAATAAAGAATCATCAACAAAAGTAACTTGAGAAGYTTATCAGCTTATCAGTAACAGAAACTAAGCTAAATAAAGCTTTCCTTGCTTATTTTACAACATGACATTCAGAAGAACAAAGGGATACAACTGAACATGCAAGGAAAGCTCAGATCTTAGAAAATACAGAACAGATAGCTATAYTTAAAACAAAGTGGTAGAATAATACCATCCCTTACTCAATTTTGAGGCAAAAAGTGTAATTTGTTCAGGCTAATTTTGGTATTGGCTTCAGTCATGGCGCTGAGCTAGATGAAAATTGTGTTTTAATTTATGTYGAGTTGCTATCATGTTACTCCTACTACAATGTATATTTAAACACCTCACCTTAAATGCCCTAAAAATGAAATAGCTTCCTAAGCAGAGGCTACAGTAAAACAGTTCACTACATACATAAAACATTTTGTGAAAACTGAATGAGCTATAGAACAGGAATTTAGTGAGAACATATATTATACTTTTAAAACAACTGAGGAGTGCATTTGTTATGTTCCAGAAGTTACAGTCAGACTGCAGTAACAGCTCTTATTACTACACTCACGGATCAACCAACAGGTGAAGCATATGCCACAGAGCACCCTACCTACGTCCCCTACAGATCCCTGCTGAAAAAGAAACTCAGACCTAGAGATTTTGACWTAAATTATAGCAAGAAAAAAAATKCAGTTCCAAAGTRGTAGTCCTGGTTAAAAATTAAGCTACACAGTAAYACAAGGGCCTAACAAGTAACTCAGGAATTTAACTACAARCAGCAGAAATTCAAGTTCCCATTCCTASTTATGAAAAGACCACATGTACATTGTACACTGGGATTAAACTTAAAATTAAGTTTACACACAAACACTTTCAAAATCATATGCCTATATGTCTGTAGTTTAATAAAGACCTAAAGGAGAAAAAACACACTTAGTAAATACTTAATTTTAGATACACAAATACAGTACTGCACACTACCTATAGGTAATCATAAGAAGGGTGAAAAACATTCATTATTACTGGTGCATGTAAATCCAGCTGGCAAATTCAGTCTGTTTAAGTCACATTTAACAGASCATTCTGAAAGTCTTCTATCAACAAGACTTAAGTACATATTTTTAAAGTTTCGCTAATAAGCTGTGGACCTAACCAAAGGCTTTGGTGTTCTGCTTATCTGATGTCCCACCCAATTGTCTCTAATGCACTGATGCAAGTCAAAAAGCAAAGGAGTTCAATTTGAAGGACAGAATGACCTGGGTGATGTATAAGAAAAATGTATAAACCTCCCTTACCCCAAATTGTAGATACTCTTTCTCAAAAGGACACCGTGCAAAGAGACTGAAAAGACCAAACTGCCAAGCAACTCAGAGCTTATTATAAACAATGCTCTCCCATATCCCCTCCACAGCATAAATGGGCTATAGAATACATGAATTCAGGACACAAGTACTAAAAATACCGAGTGAGTCAGAAGAAGCAGTGAAGATTAACACAGATAACAAGAATATCTGGTTATGGCARTTACTACAACAGACCTTAAAAGGAATAGAATGTCTCACAATTTAGGGTTTAACCTCATCTCTAAGCGTTAAAGAGCAGTATCAAATGCAGTAATGTCAGAASCAGGCTGCACACAAAACAGTCAAAACAAATGCTGTAGCTACTAAGTCAGTCTCCTGTTTTTCATCTCTTACTGTAACCACAAAACAAAAACCTTGTCATCACACAACCTTCCCCATTAACAACGAAAGGATATTTTCAATGTTTCTGCGTAAGTTTTCATTGAGCTTTGCTTCAAGTTCACCAAGTTCTTCCTCTGCTTTTCTAACATCTTTCTGCAAYTCAAGCCGAGACTTCCTGGTGTCATAATAACCTCCAGTCAAAGCACCTCGATGGCTGACTTGATCACCTACAAGCAGAACAGAATGGGATATAAACTGCACACTACAAGCTTTCCATGAAGTCCAGCACAGTTTCTGCAGTGCAATTTAGCAGATTAACTAGATMATTTCAACTAAGTTACATAAGCACTGAATGCATCAGCAATCATGTATGTTTACAGTAATTAGGGAAATGTTTATTCCTGTAGTCAATTTAAGTAAGTGCATTAGTGCATTCCCTTTCTCAAAATGAACACATATAAGACTGCTATAACCTCCTTTAAACATTAGCTTCTTTTTGTTTGTTTTTAATTAACTTCAGGAACCATGCAGCTTTAAGGAAAAAAAATACTTCTATTAAGGGAAAAATGCAAACRCCTAGTACTACCAGTTTGAAAAAAAATTTCAAGTCTTCTATGAGAAAATAAACAAGAGATGAAGAAATTAGCAGCATCTGTGGCTTGTATAGTATGCTGATACTGAAAAATTAATCATTTCCTCCTCAGACACCCTTAGGAATTTTTTCAGATTGACTTTAAGATATAAAGACAAGAATAAGCCTGCTAGCAATCTACCTTCTTAAAAACAAGAAATTAACAATAGATATAGACTATTTCAGAGAACATAAGATGTCAACATATCTGTTGCACAGCAGAATTCACCTTGCACTGATCAAAAATTAAGGCCATATAKTCACAACCTAAACACTGGTTTTGAGCTTGGGGAAAACACCATAAACATTCCAGGAAAACAAACACCTGTTAAATTGGTTAAGAAAACTGGATGAATGTAAACCTAATCTGYTTTATAAATCTCAGGATGGAGATACATAGCTACTAACATTTAGATCTTAGAAAATTCCATAACTTGTCACGAAATTCTGTATTTTTAAGCACTGTACTTAACCAAGTGCAACCTTGTACATRCATCTCAGTGAAGTATATTATTATTTTTAATAATCTTATTTCAACAACACTAAATAGACAATGTCYAATGAGCCCTGTGTTCTCAGGAATCCTATTTATAAAATATAATTTATGAAATTGCAGTATTTACCTTCCAGAGTGATACARTCCATTGTGAAAGCTCTGGCCAGCTGGGTGGACACTTCCATGCTACGACAAATTAATGTCTTCCCAAAAACATGTTTGAAAGCTTTATCAAATCTTGGATTGTATCTCAATTTACTGATCATAGGAATGGCATCCTGAAGTGACAGAATTACAATTCAGCAATTAAAGCAATTCTTGATTATCAGGTCACAATAAAACTCTACTTATTAGTATTGCCTTTTTATTGCCTGCACTTTACAAGTAATGAGCAGATACCTTGTAGGAAAGTGTTCTTCTGTATCATTTTTTTTTATGTTCAGAAGCATACATTAGCAGTAGTATTTAAGTGCAGACATTCAACAAAAAAGCAAGTGGTGGGCTGTAAGTAGCATACACAATTCAAAATGTGAGGCTTTGTAATTATGAAGCAGAGGTAGGTTCAAAAGRAATTCTAACTCACATTAGTCTCAGGATAAGCAGTATCTCTAACATCCAGCTTGTTCAGAGGGAGGAAAGTAACTTCTCCAGGAAGGTTCATTTTGTTAAATTCCATTAGGATCTTTGTACTGACCTCATCAGAATCCACAATGTGATAAAATAACCTATTTAATAAGCCAAACAAATAGACAAAACTTCACTATGCTAAAAGGACAAACATTTTTTTGTACAGACAGTGTTGATGCAGGTACCATTAAATAACACATCACTATAAAGSTGCATTGCATTTTCAATTCCACACCTTAGAAAAAGTGGATACATTCTTTTCATTTTTGTTAAAATGGGATCAGAGAACAACTTGACATTCCGCTGCATCTCTGCTTTTGTTTTACGGTTTTTTTTTGACAAAGTCAGGACCAGCTAGGATTAATATTTAAATAGGCAGCATTCTTCCTAGTTCCTTCACAAAGGAATAGCAGTTTGATCATGCTATATAGAAGGCACTTTGACAAAAAAAAAAAAGGCATGACATGAAGTTCAAAAGAGTAAAATTTCAGTAGCAGCTTGCAGCAACAACTAAATTGTGACACTACACTAAAGAGCACATAAGTACCTGTTCCCCGCAGTGACTTCAACACAGGTGTAGAAAGCTGGTTCACATTCAAAGTTATTCATCACAATTCCATGATAGCCATTTAGAACATGCTGGTTTATGCCTTTTCGACGGAAGTGCTCCAAAACTTTGTTTATGCTGTCTATACCATTCAAAATGGCCTGTTAAAATACAACTAATTACTGTATTGCAGGTAAAATATGTGGGCATAATATTCATTTTACCTTTAACTTTGTGACAAGTGTAACCCCCTTTTTTGCCAAATTCTTGTTAACTAACTACRGCTTTAACAGAAAATACCTAAATAAGAGTCCATCACTTTTCAGTTTGTTTTTTTTAAAGGAAAAACATATCAGAATAAATTTTTAAAATATTCCATTTCTAGTCTCCTCATATTAATTACCTTGAGGTTACAAAATTCACTCTCAAGTAGTTCTAGGGCTATAAGTATTTGAAAAAATCAGCTTGAAATATAATTTGTTCATCTTAACTATGACAGAAAAACCGTAATTAAAAATAAATATCTTATCTTTCAGATAAAACTGCCTGCCCTTTAGGAACAAGATTCCACAAGGAATCCTCAAGAGTGAGGTTATCTTACCTTTCCTGTTGCTGCTCTGAGAAGCTGCTGTTTCTTTTCTAAATCCTCTCTCTTTGCAGCAAGAGCTTGTTGTTCTGCATTCTCTTCTCTCCATAGATAACTACAGAACAAAACCAATAAAATTTTGTAAGCGTGAATGCAATATGAACATTTTATTATTATTTTCTTAAAGACTGCTAATCTAATGGGAAGGMAAAGTGCAGAAGTTCATACATGGCCATATTTAAAAAACATACCTACATGCCATGTTAACAACTACACAGTTGGGGTCCTTCACATTAAGTGAGATTGAGACATATTTCAATTAATTACTAACTTTCTTTCACTCTGTAGTTCATCCTTTTTATTTTTCACTTCATAGTATTTTCTGTCCAATTCTTCAACACGAGCCTTCACTTCATTAAGATCCTGGTCCAGTTTCTAACACAAAAAAAGAACAATATGAAACTACAGTTCTCCATATTAAAAAAAACCAAAACAAAACAAAACAAAAAAAAAAAAAACCAGAAAAAAAACACCCCAAAACCAATGAACTTAATTTTATTCAATGCTGAATTACTAAAAATTCAGAAAATTCCTACAAACATTTTTAACCAACTTACAACAAACTGCAAAAGCACTAAGAATAAAGACAACTTCATAAAGAAGCAGTAACAACATGTGGGTGCCACACAGATGGCAAGGCAGGCACAGCTGAACTGTGCGAAATAGATCCCTGTAAGCCACAGCAAGAATTGGAACCAAAACAGTAACTAACATACATATAACTTCTGTGTAATCATGCTCTGAAATGACATTCGTGATAAGTACAACTAATCTTGTGTACCATGTCATCCTGCTATTAGTCAAAAGTCTTAGCCTGCTCTCCAGCAGTACCACACTTTCAAGACAGCTGCTGTCAACAGTGTGCTGTTTAAGCCAATGCACAGACATCCTCCCTTTGCTCACTTAACACCTGCCATTTTCAAAGCAGTTCAGGGCTAGCACTCGATGGTGTTTACATATTTATATGTGTACAAGGAGAAGGAGCTGTRTTCTAAAAACACAGCCAGCTCGTACCAAACTAACCTTGCAATCTCTCAATCACATTCACCCAAGACACCTTCTCTTTGAACAACAAAAAGCTATACAACTCTTSACCTAAGCATATAGCAACCTTCCTTGAGGAGAAAAGAGATACCAAAACATGCTYATAGGAAGGAACCAAAATCCACAAATTTAAGCTCTTCAATCCTACAGAATTACCATTGAGCAGTACTGCACAATTACACTTAGCCTGTGGTAAGTGTTATTTTCTTCATTCACCAATTCAAAAAATCATGACATTGCTAATAGGGGTCCCAAAAACTCAATATTTTAGCAGAACACCGTCCTCTTTGTAGAACTACATTTCTGCATGGTGTCAGACTGACACTCAATTTCAGCAGATATTTTACACAAAGACCAAGAACACTATCAACACTGGCAGCCTACTCTCAGTATAAAAGCAGGATTTTCACGGCTGGAGCTCCTAGCAGGAATGCTAYCTTTGGATTATTTTGCTGTATTTGCACTGTAAGAGTGGCTTCTGAATGGAAATTAGAATATAAATTATGCAGATAATAAAAACCAGATTAATCTTCTAACATGCCTAGGGATGCAATTTCTAACCAGTTGCAACCATGGTGCAATGCTGCAGTTAAAAAGATCCTCTTGCTTGGGAAAAATGAGAGAACTGAAAACAACCAATAGACTTTTAGAAGAATCTAAAAATTATCTGTGACATGGCTACATGCAATGTAGACAAGAGCAAGGCAGATAGAAGCCTCTTCCTGATAACTCAGGCCAAACATATTGTGGAAAGTACCAGAAGGCAAAGCCAACATACAGAATGAAGTTAGTGCCATGCCTAAGGAGTTTAAAACTTATCTGCAGATGTTTCCAATATGCATTTTTCAAAGACCACATCCAACCAGAAAGTCACATCTTCCTTATAAACAAGCATTGAAGGTTGACTGTCCAAGATGGAGTGTCTAACCCTTCTGTCAAAAAGACCAAAAATAAGCTGAAAACTTACACTGTACTGTTCCAAATTTTTCTCTTTGTTTGCCTCTGTGTCCTCTAAATCCTTGTGTATAGCTGCAATCTGCCGCTTCTTGTCATTGATGGCTTGATCCAAAGACTTCAGTTCTTTCTTTATCCACTTATCCCTTTCCTCTTTGGAAGTAAATTGGCTCCCTCGACCTTGTTTTGCATAAAGATCTGTTCTTTCTTGTGTAGCCTGTGCAAGTCTATTTTGAGAAGGGAAAGACATAAATAAATCTTGGATTTTTTAAGAGCAGGCATTAAGAACTACTATTCAAATTTTCATGAAGTGTCAGACTCTAAAATTAAAGCACCAAATCATTAACAAAAATAAAAGGATCATGTTATAAACAATAAAAACACCTAGAAGTGGTTAAGCTTAGAAAATGGTTTTGCCAAATATTGTTCCCACCCCAACAATAAAGCAGGCTTTTTACAGATCATCTCCAAGTGCACATAACTACCCCATTATGAAGCAACAAGTACAAGTTTTCATTAACAGCARATGGATACCATTGAGAAAAATTGCATGGAGTAACACAGACCTAGCAATTCCCCTCTCTTCTTTTTCTTTCACGCTGTTAAATTTTGGCTCTGTTTCTGCCAATTCTTTCTGCTTCTCCTCAATTTTCTCAAGAAGTTTTTGCCTCTCTTTTAGCAGTCTTTTCTGAAAGTCAAACAAAGCAGTATTTAACGTTAGGTAATGTYAATAGATCAATATACCCTTGTGAAGAATAAATACATCATAAGATTGCAAGATGCCATTGCTTATCTGACACTATATTGTTTCAACACTTAGCAAACTGAATTTAGTTCCAATCAGTTCAGCAAAGAGGGATGAAATTAATGTTCTCGAGAAACTAAACTATGCAAGCAAGGAAGGTCTGTATGGCCAAAYAAGTAAGTTCAAATTAGCGCTGTAAACAAAACCCTCCTTCACAATATTTGCAGCAAGTAAGATCAAGAGAATTATATATGCTTGATTTCAGAACATACAGGATGATAAACAAAGGACCATAAACACAGGAGTCCAAGTTTACATCCCCTAGAATCACACTAAGGACATGGGGGGAAAGTCACTTTACCTGGCAAATGTTACAAAATAACAGGCTCCAGTCTAAAACGCACATTTCAGTGTAGGAGAACGCTACCTCGTGGCAATGACATTTTAAGACTTCACTGCTGTTACGTACCCTTTGCTCACTGTTGCCTGCTAATTCATCCTGCAGATCTTTAGCCTTCAGCTCTAATTTAGTCCTCTGTTTGATTTGCTCCTGTCTTTCAGCACTAAGTTGTTCTTTCTCTTCTTTCATTGCAGAAATCTTTGTCTTCAGTTCTCGAACTTGCCGTTCTATTTCCTATGCGAATGTAAATTTGCAGTATCTTAAATACTGAACGCATATTTCAATATTTATCAAAACTCACAAGATCATTGTTCWGTAGATGACAATACACTTGATGTGTGAAAAACTTCAAGGTTCCAAACAGGATGGAAGCATGCAACAGGATTTAATATAATTTTAGTTAGACACCACCAGCCCTCACCCACCCTCCTTGCCTCCYCCAAAAAATCCCCAAAACCACAAAGCAAAAATACACCTCTGGAGAGCCCTTTTAAAATATTCTTACCTCCATTTTATCTCTAGCATCTTGCTGTGCATCTCTCAGCTGCCTCGATTTTTCTCCACTTGTCTCTCGTTTAGCAGAAAGCTGYATGGAAATATCACCAATAGTTTAARTWGACAGATTCTGTTTGAGTTGTGATTCCATAAAGAAAATAATATATTTAATGAAGACCAGTGATGCTGAAGAATACATACAGCGCAGGTAGCTCGGTGTGCAGCTGCAGGTTGCTGCAGATTGAGCCCTGGGTGATGGAAGCCACAAACAAGAGAATGCCCCTTTACATAACAAAGGGCATGGAAACCTTGAGCTTAGACTGTGATGGGATAAAAACCCCGAGTTTCCTTTGTTGGGGTCCCTCCTCAGAGGCACCAGCTCCWAAAGTTCCTTTTTTATTTAGTTACTGCACCAAGATTAAACTATTTTAAGGATCGAGACATCTGAGACTCTGCTATGTGAAATCTGGTCTGACTGTGAGTGTGGTGTGCAGGGAGTCAAGCAAGGCACCAGCGCTGGGAAGGGGCTTCAGTCCTAGTTCAGGTGGTGCAGTTGTGACTGCCAGAGTGGCTCCTGGATGGCTGGACAGGAAAATTTCCTTAGCACTGTCAGGATTTTATCAAGGAATACAAGGAGATGGTAGCAAAAAGAAACCAACAGCGCATTACATTTTGTACTAGCCAAGATATTTTACCTCATCAAGCTTAGCACGAGTTTCATTAAGTTCCTGATTATAAATGGTGTATTCTAATGCTCTCCTCATTTTATCCCATTTTTGGTACTGGGCCAGCTCTTCTTTCTCCTCTTCTAGAGTATGCAGTCGCTCTTCAATGTAYTTCAACAACTCGTTGATCTTCTCTCTCTTGCCCTCTTTAGAAAACATGMCAAGATTGAAATTCAGTTAAACACTGTAATATAATCCCCCATCTTTATAGCCACTGAATCTACTCCAGTGATTAACTATTTGTCAACATTTATGAAACGTCAAAGTTCTCAGAAGTTACATTATGAAATGCAGAAGTTCTCAAAAAAAACATCCTAACAGCAGAACTGTTGATATTTGTTATGTAAGGCAACACCAGCATGTACTTGGCTCACACACCTCAAATAATACTGACTACAATGTGAACTTTCGTGTTTGCCAGCACTAGGTATCCGAATTTTTGGATCACTGCCAGCTGACATCATATGTTTTGAACAACAAAATTTATCCATAATAGCTAAGCTAAAAGAATTTATTACTGAAAGTACACAGAAAGTAACTTATTAAASCTTTTGAGTTATTGGAAATTCAGAGAGGAAATACGACATGCTTGGTTTAACACACCACAAATAACATCTATCTAGCTTTACTGAAAAAGCCCAAAGTTTTAGAGGTAATGGAATTACTGCAACACAAAGCAATAATTTCTTAAAGTTTTACCTGTTTCTTTCATTAGTGAAATACTCTCCTCTTTACGTTCATCGTACACTCTGGTACCAGCTACCTCTCTTAGTAACTTCAGTCTTTGAGAGTCAGGAGCTGTGGCCATCTGGTTGATCTGAAAATACAAGATCTATGACTTCAATGACCTGCTCTGGATGTATGGCTAACCCACCTGCTTGCCTGAGGTTTGGGCAGGAAGATTCAGATACATAGCACACACCGCACTGCTTTCCTTATGAGACAATTACTTTAGGACAGCAAGTATTCTGCTTGTAATGAAACTTGTTGCTTTTCTTATGTTACCATTTGTTGCCAAAACTCAGGATACATGTATTACAGTATTGCATACACAGAAGAAATCATAAACCACTCAAAATTACGTTTAGAGAAACTCAAGTTTGGGCTTTTAAGTCCTTGTGCTAAATCAAATCATTTAAATGCCTCCATAAAACCACAGTAAAATGATGGGCTATAAATCTTAGGATAATTCACATCATAAAACACTCATTAATATGACATTAAATCAGTCACACAATTACACCCAACATAAAAYTCACTTCCCTTCAACAGCATTTCAGTGGCTGCATGCTTTTCTAAGAAGGTAACTGTTTCTAATTTGTCTTATATTAAAACCAGTATGYGTATTTTGGCTGTTAAGTAGTGTGCACCAATCCCCAAAAGTGCTTTTCAGCTCAAGCTCTTCAAATGCACACATTCAACTGTATAGCAAAACTTATCCTGATAAACATCTGGCAGACTACTACTGGTTAGCATTCCCAACATCAAATTCTCAAGTCTCCTACATTCCATTTCAAGTATGCCTCCCAGTAACCTTTTGGASCATCTCCTTGTTAATCCACCCTGTGAGCCATTACTAGTCTGTCCTCTGTCTGCAGATGGGGGTGTCCTTTGAAAGCTCTAGAAAGCTGCTTGGATCTTGAAGACCAGTTAAGACAGGTCATGCCATGAGCCCTTTTCCTGGTGTGCATTCACTTTTGGTACTTCTGCATTTTCCATTCATTCTCCATTAACAGTATTTTTAACCCCTTAAAATTCTCTACCATTGCCTTGCAGCCTTGTCTATAGATCCGAAAATCTTTGAATTTACACTGAAATA
This sequence comes from Malurus melanocephalus, assembly GCF_030028575.1. Lineage (NCBI taxonomy): Eukaryota > Metazoa > Chordata > Aves > Passeriformes > Maluridae > Malurus > Malurus melanocephalus. The sequence continues at coordinate 898,175 of NW_026623484.1, read as the reverse complement.
ATCACAGGAATCAAGTTTGCTTTGTAATTAAGTATATGGAAAAACACCTGACTGTAAACATCACCATGACAAAAACTCTTTGCTAAATATCAACATTTACAGAAATTATTTTTTTTTCTTAAAATCAGTCTACTGGAAACAATAGTATCTGCCCAATATACTGAAACAATAGTATCTGCCAGAGAAGTATCTACATRCAAGAACTATTTTAAACTAAGGTAGGTTTAGGTTTTGATTTACTTCTGAAATAATTGAAATTAGTCTGGCATCCAAGAAACATGATACCCTTGACAGTGATTCCTTCCACCTTGTGAAAAAGAATCTTACCTTYCCTTGTTTGACAATGTAGTAGGGATTACTGCGAGAAAATCCAGCACTTTCAAGAAGATTCATTACATCATTTTTCCTGAAATGTTATTATGAATCCATTAAAAACTTTCAAAAAGTGTAAAAGTGACAGCTGTAAAAATGCAATAGAGTATCACAACTATACATCACAGAATATAATTAATGCATGCAATGCGTGCTCTGTTTGAAGAAGCTTCTTTATTTGCAAATGGCTAATTCTAAAATGAAATGAGAGAATAAAATTGGAAAATATCTAAAATACTACAGAATTGGGAAAAGATTAAGAAATAAACGCCTGAAAGGACAGAGGAGAGAAATACGGGCAAAGATATCACAAGGAAGGATATAAAACCACCCAGAGTGTGGTAATTTCTATTTTAAAAAGCTCTGAAAGAAATATTACATAAGCAGTTAAACACCACATCAATGGATGGATTAAACTGCAAATTCAAAGTCTGCTGTCRATTGCACAAGGACTGATGCTCCAGCTGTCTGACTACTGGCACTCAGTACTGCACAACAGAAATAAAATATTTCATGCTAAGGATGCAAACGTTGCATTTGCCTACAGAATTTTACAGAACTACTATTCTCATTCAGATAAGGAAAAGAAGTACCTACGTCACCATTTTCTTGTCTAAGAAATATTGGTCCTTCTTGGCTCCAATGACTCTGCGAAGTGAGACTTCCTCTTTATCAATCTTAAGAAAACAAAAAACAACAAATATACGTACAAGCAAGCAGATRTAACTACACTCAGAATATTTGTTTTTACCAGAAATGACTCAAGAGTCAGCTACTGTACTGCAGCCTTCCATATGACTGAGATTACTTGAGTYTGAAATGATAATTTATATCCCRGGCAGKTCACTGAACTTACCGGTAGCCTGTTGTCGGAATTGTCAAATATAATCTCCACAAATGCTGAAATGACACGAGGACCTGTACCTTCCTAAGAAAGGAGATGTTCTCGTTAGACAACTGCCACCTTATAAAAATTTTGAACTCACTCTTCTCCTCTTTTCCCTGATGACCCGACTTCCCCTTTCTTTTCAAGGACTTGAGATGCAAGACCATCTCTGTAAGATCCAGGACATATGTTTTTACTTTTGAAAATCCCAACTACACATTCACTGGTGTGCATTATAAACATAATGTATTGCAGTGCAATAAATTCCCTTTTGCCAACAGGAAACAAAGAAAGATGCCTTGAAAATAATTGGCTTAAAATATCCACAGCCCAGCCCAGCAATTTAACATTCTTGTCATAGCATTCAAATGCATTAGTTTATTCTTTAGTTTTGTTGCAGTACACCTTCACTTACATGCAACAAAGCCAGTCTCTGCTCTGGGCGAAGATGACTAAACTCATCACTGAGAACAAAYTGAATTGCTGTAATAAAATAGAAAAGAAACACAAGATTTATTCTTTCCTTCAGGGAGGCATGCAGCAGTTTCATTAACTCAAAACATACTGGTTTACTGTTGTATAATAAAGTCATGCTGTTGCTAAAATCTTACAATATTTCTTCATTAACAACCTTAATCTGCTGGATCTTTATCMCTCAGCCTGCCGTACATCAGGATTTATCTGAAGAACTCATTGTTGCCACATTACTGGTTCACTGCATATCATTAACAATGCTGAACAGGCAGGGATTCCTGAGCTTTCCTCTACATATACGCAGCACACAGCCTAGGCTACAAACACTGCTAAAATACTTAAGTGTTTGACAATTTATAAAAACAACCATCACAAAGCCTCCCTTAATTAGCATCCTTGCTCCTCCAGTAATGCATCCATCCCATAAAATCCCCCTCATAACCTYATTAAGCTGTGCCTAACTGCTATGGAGTGGAACTTAGCTACTAGGAATGTCTAAAACAACTGCAAATATCATAATCTTCTTTCATGGTGCCAACTTTCAGACTTAGTTTCCTCCTGTAAATACTTCTGCCAGTTGAAAATCTTAAAAGGCCCTTAGTAAAAGAAGCTGAATTCTAGGGAAAAACCTGAACTAGATATTAAACAAGTGCATTGAGATCTGCCTTTCATTACTGTCAGGTTAWTTCCCACTCCATGTTGAGGAGGATCATTTGGTAAACCAAGTTCTAGCAAAAACAAGCAAAGAAACCTGGTATCATCAGCATCTCATGCCCAGTAAAATATCCATGCTTACCATAAAAAAAGTTGCTTTTTCCAGATCCATTTCTTCCCACTGAAAATTAAAACAAGTATAACATAGGTTATAGTTGACCCAGGTTAAMAGTGTAATGTACATTAAATGCTACATAAAAATACTCAAGAGCAGAATCCAAATGTAATACAGACAAATGAAATCTCAAGGGAATGAGGCAAACTTGGTGGGTGGATCACTTAGTCATTGAGAACAAGACAGAAGCCCTCTGCCCACTCAAAACACATTACCTTGATTTACAAACTCCAACACTACTCCACAATAATAGCTAAACCAATCCTACTTATTGTCATCTTTTTGGTTCTTCTACTGATACTCTGATCAATAAGAACAGTAGACCCAAGTCAAATTCTCCTGGCCCCAGAACATTTATCCAGAGGAAACCACTTGCCTGCACATTCAGGTTGACTGTATGAACTTCACATAGCATACAAACTTCTTAGTACTCCACTTGTTAATCCAGCGATATTTTTTTTAAAGACTGGAGTAAAGCAAGGCCCCATGTCTTCTCTTTAGGATCAGCACCTACTGTATCAGTTTCAAACCTATTTGTCTCCCAGAAGCAATAAACATCCCTACCTGCCCACTTGCCATCCAGACTCACCTCATTCCCAAAACTACTTGGGATTGAGTCTTTAAAAAAAAAGCAAAAAACCCTTGGTGAAATCAGAATTTATTTAGTGTATTTTAAAAATACAGAGTAAATCCTGGCTACTAAGATTTAATGACCAAAGCTGACTATTTCCTGTTGGGTCAGCAGTCTCAAAAGTTGCTGCACAATCCCTAAAATCAGTGGAAACAAAAAGGCAAGGCCAGGCATCTTTAGGCAGAAATAGGAAGAGGTGTGAGAATGGTGGATAACAATATACTATTAGCATAGGTGTCATGAAACTGCACTTCGAAACATATACTTTTTGACAGTCCACATTCCACACATTCATTCCTTTAAAACTGGAAGAAAGAKGATCTTTTTTCCCTGCAGGAATTTATAACTGCTGGTGAAATAAAAATGATAACACTTGCACAGACAAAAAAACAAAACAGAATCCTATGCAAATTCTCTGCTGCTCTTCCTGCAAGGACAATCTTTAAAAGAGGTCTGGCTGATACAGAAATGTGCACCCAGGAAGRAGTTTATGAGCCTCACTCAGTTTCTGAAGACTCTGCTCTTGTCCCAGCAAAACTGAACATTAATAGATGTTTGCGGTAAGTATATACACCCTATGGTATGTTACTGAGAGCTGTACAGAAGTTTCCAGAGTAGGAAATACAATCATCAAATGTAAGCAGAATATTGAAAACTATAAAGGAGACCAACATGAATGTCATCTGAAATAAAAGTGCAACTTTAACTAGTGCTAAAAAGCTAGTGTCAAAACTTACCAATAACATTGTGTTTGGAGCTGAATGGGTCCACAATGGTTTGGTCCCTGTAGCTTCGAAAGCCCTGAATGATTACCTGGTGAGAAGAATGAGTTATTTTAACAAAGCTCTTTCTGTTATTGAACAGCTTTTCAATGATAAAGTTTGAAAGAATATTTATATCAATTATAATTTAATTTGCCTGCCYTTCCTGTACACACTCAACTTTCTAGCTTAAGATCAGAAACTCACATCATAAACTTGTCCCTCACCTAAGCATCACTTTAGGGACAGATTTATCTTCCCACAAGAGATGCTGGTACTTGTGCAGGCCAAAGCATAGCAAGCCAGAGAAATTCGGGAGTTTTTGTGATAAACTACACAAAAATACATATTTGCATWAAGTATCATACACAAGAAAGAAAACTCAATATAACAAGCACTTATATTTAATTTTTATAATGCAATCTACTTACAGCATGAGAATTTTATTAGCAAATTATCCACACAATTGCAGGCTGCACAAACTGTACTAGACTGCCTATTTCACATGCAATAGTCTCACTTTACTGTGCAATCTAAAGAGAAACATAAAAAAGCAAGCTTGTCTTGTTTCTACCAATTCACAGCCTAACAAGACAAATTAAAATGTACACAAGTAACTTCAGGAGGTATGCAGCAGTCAAATTTCAACTATTTAATTTCAGCAGCATTTTGATGTTTGCCCGGCCTAGTAATATATAAGGTACAGGGTTATAATATCCTAAAAATTCAGCTCTGCATAGCAACAAAACTGATCCAACTTTCAGCACCAAGCAACCTATTCCACACATGAAAGCTGCGCTGAAAGCACAGCAGCTTTGCTCTGCTCAGTAAGGCATCAGAAAGGCAGCAGCCACCTAAAGGTCTGATGTTTACAGATCGCTCAGCAGGCACACTTAAAAAAGGATTACAGTTACCATTTAATATCTGTGTTCTTCACCCAGCTCTTCCCCAAGAGAAACAGGATACAGTTAAAACAGTAGGACTGTTTCACTATGAGAGCTACAATACACCAAAAATTCCTTCTTAAGACACAAAATTACCTTAAAAAATACTTCTCAATATCATTACTGCTGAAGCTTAGGATATTAAATTATTTAGATTTTTTTTGTTCAAGCACTAACTAACTTTTAGGCAGAACTCAGGACAGTCCTTCTCTTTCCAGGCACTACGGCTTCTTTGTCAAATTCTCTTAGCAAAGTTATTTCACTACTGGAATCTGAAGGTAAGAATACAGGTAGGCAGTAAACTACTAATCCTTCATCATCAAACATCAGACTACAGCTGAAGCTATTTTGAAAAAGGAGTAAGTGTTCCAATACAGCTACCTTCATTATCTGCCTACCTAAACCTTTTCTGAACTGCAGCTATCTGTGCATCCTCTTCTCAGGCCAGATACAGTTTTCTTTCTTCTGCACTGTATTCAGATCAATATATATACCTCCACTGTATTCAGATCAATTGCATTGGAAGTAATCAAATATTTCAGAATTTAATGGACCAAACTATAGAAAGCAAATTTAAGACAATGTATGAACTGAAGATTACCCAGTGACTGTGGCTATGAATACAAACAGCCGACCACCYCTAAAAAAACCAGGCTGTCTCATCTACCAGATGGAGACTTTTGCAGCAAGCTCAGTGTTAGAAGCTTTTAAAGGAAAAGCAGGAACAGAATATCTTATTCAGGTCTTGCTACACATCCTAGGCCACAGCAACTATGTTCACTCACTTTGATTTCACATATTAAATAAAAAATATTTTACAAAATCCAAACATTTTGAAACAATGCTGCTTCCAAACTCACTCAATTTCAATAGGAGGGAGAGAAATTAAAAGGATGGGCAAAATTTTGGTCTTTACTACTTTTACATTTTTCCTATAATATTCTAAAAACATCTGGACTGTAATAATTCATTTACTTTATTCTCGTAAGAACTTGAAAGTCACTACAAAATTATAGAACCAACCAATTATTATTTCTTGGATATTGCTACATAAGCACCAACTTTACCACTCACACTTGGGCACCACGAGAGGCAGACTCTAAACACTGCCATTCCTCTCCCCAAAGCTTTTCTCTAGGCAGTTTTCACTTCATCCATCCTACATATTCTGAAACCTCATAACYTCTTTATTGCCTTGTATAGACTCAGATTAAGACTTAAAAATAATTTTGATGTTCAAACTCCAAGAATAATTTCTAGGAAGCAACAAAATAAGGGATACTGATGGACTCAAATTCATTCTTATTCATTTTATTCTCATGTTCACACCTTGTGTACTCACCACGTTCACATACTCTCTTCTTTACCCCCTATAACAATATTGGTTACAAAAATAATTTCCTTATTTTTATTTTCCTCAAAATAAAACGCTTCCCCTGTTCTGAGTTAATTTGGACTTCTTACCCTAAATATCTTCACTACTGTTTGCTTTTGAACAATTCAAACCTGGAGAACAAGAACTCTTACCTAAAGTCTGTAAAGCAATGTAYCCCCCTGTGATAGTGACTTACAGAAACACAATAAAAAGACATTTGAAATACTGCTCAGTCAGCCAAACAGTAGATGCAAACCTGTTATCTATGTAGAACACGCTCTTTCAAAGGTAACAAAGTATTCTTCTTAAGAAAGACACCCTCAGGATGTCAGAAACAGGTCAATTCTGAGTCCACCAGGAAATGAGAATCGTGGTAGGCTTTGTACAAATGCACACAGGCAGCAGCACGAAAGCAGTAATAAAAATCTGTGCACACTATAMAATACACTGCTAAAACAGCTACAGTGATGCTGCAGGAGTAATATAACAATGACCCCAAAAACTGCTTGAAAAAGGTSCATATCAGGATCTTTTTAACTGACCACCAGCCACAGATCGTTTGGCAAGCGTGAAGCATAACAGGTGAAATGGGTCATGCCCGAGGGCCTGACACAACACCCCAAAACAAATAAGAAAATCCACTAATTGAACAGCTGAAAGATGCCTCTGACAGCTAAGTAGAGCCCTTTGTTTGGGTACGAGCCTTCCGGAGGCCGGGACATGGGGCCGACGTACAAACGGACCCCGCGAACAAGTCTCAGGTCCATAAAGGAGTGCCCCCAGCGCTACTTCACATCTGCAATGAATGAAAAGGAAGCAGGAGCAGAAAAGCAGAGAASACACCGCGGGGCCAGCCAGCGGTAGGACCTGACCCGTGGCCGGGCCGGGGACGCCTCCCCCACCTTGGACCGAGGTCCGCCCCCCGGGGCCGAAAAGATCCAAGCAAAGGCCTCGGAGCCCACCGCCTGCCCGCGGGCCCCCTGCTGCAGGCCGGACAGGTGCGAAAGTGCAGAGCCCCGGGGCGGGGCGGGCTGGGCCAACCCCCCTGCCAGGCCCAGGCCGCACCGCACACTGCGGGCGGCGCGAATCCCGCCGGCTCACCTGCTTGATGTACATGTTTGCCGAGGACAGGGCAGGCCCGCCACGCTGTCGTTCAGACCGCCCTCCCCGTCTTTTTCCGGTCCGAGCACCTGGGCTGACCGCGGGTCTCCGCCGCCRCTTCCCGCCCCCTCAGCCGCCCCCCGCTTCCCGCACAGGGCAGGCTCACCCCTCACGCAAACAAAATGGCGGCGGACCCTCCCCGTTTCGTCCTGGCGCGAACCATTCAGCGCCACATGGAGGGAGAAGTGCGGAGCAGAGAAAGCGCTCCTGTCCCGCCGAAGAAGTCCCGACCTATTTTGCAGCAATAATTCCCTTTTTTCTGTCTTCTAAAGTGTCTCGGTGGCCTTTTAGAAGGCGCTGCGTGGCGCAGAAGGCGAGACACGGTGCCTGCCGGGGCGCGGGTCTCCCCCCGCGGAGTTGGGAGAAGTGGTTTCTCCCGCCGAGGGGCGGATTGGGCGCCAAAGGCAAGTTGAGGGGAGCGGGACGAGCGCCGGCGCGCGCCTGCAGGGGGCGCTCTGAGGGGCCGCTCTGAGGGGGAGGTGGGAGAAAGGCACGGTCTGAAGTCCCAACTTCCGTTTCAGGATGTAAAAATCATTTTAAAACATAAAAAAATTATAAAGAAAAGAGACATCAGCAGCATTCGGGCCTTCCCTAACGCGCCCTTTGCCCCACCGCATCCGCTCCCTCAGCCATCTCCTCCCGGCTGGCCCATGGCTCTGTGGGGCTGGGAGCCGAGCTCCGCATCCCCAGGGGAAAAGTCTGGGCGAAGCCAAATATGTACCCAGGATGAGCTGGGCAAACAGCGATGGTAAGAAATATTCCCAGGAAAACAGATTGACTGCCTGCTGTGGCTGCTCCTGTACCTCCCAGAGAGCCGCTCTTCAGCTCCCCTGAGGAGCAGTCAAACACACAAAAATAAACAAAATGGAGGGAGAGAAATATTAATTTTCACCCAATCTCTTCTAGTTATGGTAATTTCAGGAGCTGTTGTGACAACAGTAGAAGCACGATGTCTTAGAGAAAATGCGATTTTCAATTTGACAGTGCTCCTTCAAAACTGCAGCAATAGCCAACACTTCTAAAACATGGAATAGAATTCCTCCACTGAACCTCTTAACACTAATAAARATTAAATTTAAGCAGAAAGGTCTTGTTTCTACTTCTCCTACAATAATAGATGGATGAATTACTTTTCTTCCCTAATAGGAAAATCTCCCCAGTCCCAGAYATTTTTAAATGCCATGTAATTAAATCGTTTTACTAACAGCCCTTCAAGRGGCTATTTTAACAGATTTTACCAGCACCTATGAAGACATGGTCCATTGCTTCCTCAGAAAACACAGGGCTTAAAAAACTAAAGCATTTAATGGTYGCTCTGCAAACAAATTCAAAATGAAAATTTCCTGCCAGTCTTCTTTGGCATTTAAATAGCTCCGTTCAATGGGACTGAGGGAAAAATACTTTCCCTATTTGCATTTTCAAAATCCCTTTCATCTTAGGATTTTAGGAAATTTTAAATCCTCAAATAAGTCTCAGAGCTTCTCTCTAGGATTAGTTTGTGATACTAAATTTGCTCTTCTTCGCTTTTTCTGGAGCGAAGTGAGTTAGAGATGCCAGTAGTTCAGGTCCCAGATGCCTGGTCCATCCAAGGAGACCCATGGCAGGGGGAGAAGAGAGTTTAAGAAATGAAAGAAAAGTCAGATTCCCCACTTATCCACTTCTCCTTACAACACAATTGACTAATCTTGTACCAGGTCAAAAAATTTACATCTGTTTTTGTGCTAATATCTGCATGTAAATAAATTGTATACGTTTACACAACCTAGATCACAGAGATTYACACATTCTAGATAAACTTGAAATATTCAAAACCACCTGAAACTCTCTGGAGAAAGCAGAAATGGACAATCTCAATATTGTCCATTTGAGRTTCTGTTGRCCCTCCACAGCAGGCAGTGCAGTCMAACCTCTGCTGAAACACTGCAGGGAGGGTTTTATCCCAACAAAGAGCCAGGATATCTCCTCACTAACAGTCTTCTGCTAAAGACACAGGTGGACCTTCTCAGGGCAGTAATAGGCATAGAAATGTTCTTAAATTGGCAAGTTATAAAGTTCATTCCTCTTTGTTTTCTGCTTTTAGAGRTACAGGATGCCTTGAGTCACATTTTAGAGATTTCCTTTGTAGTTCAGAAGCTTATTTTCACTTAATCATAGACTCCCACAGGATTTAATCGTYGTTCCTTAAAGAAGGGGTTCAGAGAAACCATCTAAGGAAAATTTGCCTTTTGTCTTGACTGTTGCTCTGACATTGTTGTGCCTGAATGCACCAAGTCTTCTTGAAAACCCTGCTTCAAGTCAAACAACCCACATCTGGTACCCCAGACAGTTTCCTGTTGTTGAGGTGTACCAACACGTGTATYGCTATTATGAACAGGCACAAAATAAGGACCTGTGATCTCTTTTATTCCGCAGTTTATTCTCTCTTTGGATCCAGCAGTCTGGAGAGGGCTCGTGTGCATACAAATGTGCACAGACACCAGGATATATTTATTCATAGGAATAAAATCATATCCCACTGATATTCCATCATCAAACACTSTCACCAGTGTGACGTGCTTGCAAAAATAGCAACTGTATTCATTAAGGATTAAGTGGCAAATGATTGTCTGGTTCAAAGACTCTTTCAAATAAGGCCCCTGCACACAGGGTTTTGTCACATAGCTTTTAGAGATTGTACTTGAGGGAGTAGAGTGGTGGGCTAGCTATTGTATTTTTTGGTATTTTTTTGTTTGGTAGTACATATTTAAAATATGCTTCCAACCCAAGTGTGATGCTTGTCATTTTTATTCTGTCAAGCTGCTGTGGCTGTAGGAGTGCAGAAAGCTGGCAGCTCATAAAACAGTGTTCTATATTCAGAATCTGCAAACATATAATCAGTGCTCGCTACGCAGCAGAGTTCACCTTGCTTCAGTAGGTGCTGCAGAGATTTTTTCCATGGCCCTGCTTTATAAGCAGTGTTTTTGTATAAATATGCTAGAATTAGACATTAGCATCAGAAAGGAGGAAGTGGGAACACTGCTTTAATTCATCTAGGCTTCATCAGCATAAAAATACGTCAAGCACTTCTTTCATGAAACTTAATGGGAAATATAGATGGGATTTCAGTTCTGTAGAGTTTTTTTTTCTCTCTTCTCAAATAGTAGAATTTCTCTCAGAAAAAAATGTTAAACCTATTGTGGAGAGGGGAAGAGCACTGTAAGTGTTATTAACCTCTTCYATTACCGCTTTCAGTTGTGAACTAACACGTGTATAGACTGCTTTTATTCATGAATGGCTGCAATCACTGAGGTATTTACTGCCTTTTTCAAATGACTGTAGAAATCGGTAGGYTCACTGCAACGTCAATCACTTGTGCTCCATCATTTGAAATCATCAGGGGAAGCAGAACTTCTGGACACAGTTCTTCTTAGTGCTGGTGTTGCAGCAGGATCTCAGTTGCAAACCAGGGAGCTTGGATTTGYGTGGACACTTCAGTTAGACCCTGCAGAAACCAGTGAACAATGGCACTTTGAACTCTCAAACAGACATTCTGATATTCTACTTTCGGGTTGGGAAACAAAGGCAGTGAGAAAGTATCTAGCTCAAGGTCAAACAGGGTAACTGTGGGACAGCCAAGAGCACCTCTTCCCCTAAACCTCTCAAGTCTCAATCCTAAAGCAGCAAGGCCGTAACAAGTCTTTCTCTCACCTTTGATAACAGTGGAGATTCAGGCAGGCAAAGTGAGAGAAAACAGCTTTCTTAACAGACCCTGCCACATGCATCCACCTCAAYGCACTCAACTCACCAGATTTTGAGAGACAAGGAGCACTTATGCTGAAAAAAATACAAGCCAACCACACACAGGCTTCCTTTCCAGTAATTTCTTTTTGTCTTGAACAAAATTACCAAACTATGTTGCTCTCAAAAAGTGTAGTCACCTGTACCTTGCAATGCACATTCTGAGCCCTCACCAGAACCTGCAGAAATGTCTGTAATTTTGACAGTGAGCAACTGCCTGTCACAAAACTTAGAAGAGGAAGCCCTAAGCCTGCAGGAGTCTTAAAAAAAAATCTCAGTTGATAAGGGGTGGATATAATTACAGGTTCAGATGCTGGCTGCACAGTGTTAGCCAGGGGTATCTCTGTTCCATGGTGGGTACCTCTTCCCACCATCTGAAGATCCTTTTCTTGCTCTTTTTTGCCCTCCTACAGTGTGCCCGGAGGGGTCCCAGGTATGGGGAATATGCTGGGAGACAGCTACATGAAAAATATGCGTGAAAAGCACCAAAGGGGTTTTTTTGTGCTCTTCCTTTTCTGACTCAGTTTCTAGTCACTTTAAACAACTCAAAACAGTCAGACAGTCTCTTTTTAAACGTTAAAAAAAAGGTTTCTCCTGACCATTATAATCCTTTGAATGTGCAAAGTTAAATAATTGTTGTTGACTGCTAAGTATACATCTATAAACCCTTTAATCCAACAACATCTTAAGAAAGCTAACACATTTGTCAAGAAGAGACTGGTGGGGTAAAACTTAGACATAAAACGGACAAAAGAAAAGGGTTCCTTTTTGAAAAAAAGCATATGTTGTTATGAATGAATCTGCTGCTTAGGTTTACTAAGGGAAACCAGTTGTTTTGCTCATCATCTTTCAGACGAGCTGTGAATAAACCGTGGTTGTGGTTGAATGAATTTCCCTCGGTTCACCAATATCACAAATCAAATGAAGGTATTGAACACCGCAGCCGGGGCCGTGCCGGGAGCGCTGCCGGCAGATGGCGTGGGCCACCAGGGTCACATCCTGCCCMAGGGGAGAAACCAGCCTTGCTTTCCTTTGCTGCGATGCAACAAAAAGCTTCCTTGCACTTGGAAATTTTGTGGAAGAAAGCATTGCTCTATAGTTTTTCTATTTTAAACTCTGGAGAAGGGAATGGATTTGCAGTGGGCTGTTTATGGGGTCATCTCTGCTGGAGGGCACCCATAGATGCAAGCCCAGACCCATTTTTGGATGGATCAAACAGGAAGGAGAAGCRAATCAGGGACTCTGGATCCCACAGATCCGTTGCACCCAGTGGCTGCCCTAGCAGTRAGGGTGGCAGCCCACAGAATCCCACACTTCTGTAGGGGCTGACCTGAAGAGAACCTGGGTCAGCACCAGCTCACAGGCATCAGGGCAAGAAGGGGCATCTTTCCGGGGGCTGTATGGCATTCCTGAGGCCAGCACCTGCCCATTCATCCACAGGGCTCAGGGACAGCCCATGGAGGACAGGATCAACTGGTTCTCATCAAAATCAATCATAAACAAAGGTTGAAATATRAAGACCTGTTTAATCCTAAGCTCCARGTGAAAGATCRCCAGCTCAGACAGCAAGACTGGGASAKCAGGAGGTGAATTTTGCTTCCAAAGAATCTCCTCATGTTCTAGTGGGCAGTAAGGTAATCCTRGCAGTAAGGAAGTCACACAGACATTAATCTGTGTCCCCCATCTGCAGGGCTGGCTACTTGCTCTGAAGATGTGACTRCAGGAAGACTGATTCTTGCTGTTACACAAGAGGGGTGAGGGACCAAGGGGAAGCAGCAGTGCCTGTCTTGACCCTGGAGGTGTTGCTGGTTTGATGACATCATTGACCAAAGGGATATTTTCAACATGTTCCCAGCAATGGCAGCACACAGACTGATTGAGGGCCACGGAGACTCCTTGGAGAAATTGGGGGATGGATGCAGAGAAGTCTCTGGATGTCTGCACTCAGCACGTGTGACAAACCAGACTATGGGGCAGGGGCAGAAATAGCCTGTGTAGGTCTGTGACCAAGACCRTCTCATTTTGGGGCAGCTTTTTTAMTCTTTGTGGCCAGTACAAACAAAATTGCATTTGACAGAGATGTCAGACTGGATATCTGACTGYCACAGAGCATCCTGAAATTCTGAACAAAATCCTTTCCCCTTGCCTTTGCTCCTCATTAGCACCCTGGGATAAGGTGGCTGAAGTAAATCTGTAATTAGATTAGAACAAAAGTAATTATTTAGGCTGACCACATCCATTCAACAAAGTAATACATATCCAAACTGATGAATCACATCAGAATCATACTGCCTGGGCTTTACTCTCTCCTTAAGCCATCAATCTACAGCCTCAGGATCCACAAACAMATGTGATTTTTTTTAACCAGAGCACCGAAACCAGCCCCCCCAAAAAATCAAACTCCTTTCTGCAACGCATTTTCACACTAAGGCAGGTGAGTTCCTGACCTTGTGGCATCTGACTGACTTTAACAAGCTGCAGCAACTTCATCTGACACCGGGTGGCCTCTCTGAGTGTGARATTTCCCCCTGTGCTTTGAAGATCAAAGGAAAGCAAAGACAACTTCCAGTTTTTTCATGGAAACTAAAACCACTACTCCAGGGATTATCTTGGGCCTCACTCCCATTAGCGCTCAGCATTCCTCAGGCTCTTCCCAGGAGGAGCTTAGGGGCAGCAGGACATTCTCCTGTCACACCCAAGCTGGCAGGCCTCACTGGTGCAACTTTTCACAGATCAGGCCAGATAACAGACATCTTTATTATCTTTTCCAGCCCTCGAAGGAAGTGTCTTGCTCTTACGTGATCTCTCCTAACCCYGGCCTGCTGCCTCTTCTTGCGTCCCCAGCTGGATCATAGAGGGAGGATGGAGAAGGAAATGAGAAGAGAAAYCGAGATGGGAGCACTGTCTGGAGCCTTTTGGCAGCCTCCCCTGCTGTCCACAGACATTCCCCACATCTCCCGACAACCCTTCCTCAGGATCCCACAAGCCACAGCGATGGGAATGGCAGTAGCTGGCTATGCAGAAGTCTTCTGCTTCCCCTTTCTTCATGGCTGAAGTGAATCCCCATCGGATATCACAAACAAGTCCAGAAAATCTCCTCTCAGCTATCAGAACTGCCAGGAGCCACTTTAACACTTAACAGTGCAGGGAAYGGTTTACCCTCCCTGCTCTCCCCTGGTGGCCCCTGATCAATTCTCTGGAGCATATCCGCCTGCATCTGTCATGCTGACTGCCAGAGAACCAGCTGCTCTTCACAGCTGGATTTAGTAAACTGAACCATGTCAATGCTTTAGCACTTGGTAGCACACAGATTTCTCGCCACCCACCCGGGGCTCCCATCGCCTGCTTCCTGGCAGAGTGGCTGTTTAAAAGTGCTCCACTATTGGTTTTGTTTTTAACCAATACATTATATCCTGGGGGAAAAGGGAAAAAAAAATCAACAAAACAAAACCCCACAACAAACTCTCTCTTCTAATAAGGAACATATGGACTCATAAGCACAGTACAATAAATACATCATGGTAACAAGATTTTGTGCTTAGGATGGTCTTTGTCATGGGTCTAATGTGCATTGAAAACATATGAAAAAAGCTTTATGCTTGTCTTCAGGATGAGACTGATATCATTATCCCTGATGCACAACCGGWTGCAGAGACATACAGATAGGCCTGTGAGAAACATTTAGGGAGAAATTCAGGTTTGCYCTAGCACCAAAATGCTTCTTGCATGAGCAAAGCCACAACAGCAAAGCTCTGTTTTACCAACAGGGCAGAAATATTCTCTGCAAAAGTGAGCTGTCCTGTGGAAAACATAATTTTGCTGCTGCAGTCCTTTTCTATATACTCAAGGGATCCATCTGGTCAGCTTGGTCAGTCCAGGTCTCACTCACTTCCTTTATGCTTTTGACAARTGTGGCTGTGCCAGCAGGATCAGCTGCATCACTTGCCCTGAAAATCCACAGGCAGAGCCCACAATTGATCCCAGACTGCCTGACCCCCGGGCTCGCTGTTAGCCACAGTAATTACTCTGGGCAATGTGGGCATTGCTAGGGAGACCTCAGGCTGAAAGCATATCTAGGAGATGAACACAGTTCTGCTCCAGCCCTGTTAGGAATCTGCTTCACTGTGGCCAGCCGGATGGAAGTTAATGGTCATGCTGGAATTCGTGTCAATTGATTTTCCAGTTAACTTGACTTAACATGATTGGAGGCATTAGAGCAGAGAGGATATACCCGTTGTTCCAGTTGAGTCCTGTAGACCTCATATGCCATTTCAATGCAAAAGCAAGTTTTAGTTCCAATTAGCACAAATGGTTCCTTAAAATAAAGATGCATCCCAGGCCTGATCCGAATCCCATTGTGTTCAGGGGCCCTCCTCCCCACCGAGGCAATAGGCTTTGGTTCAGGGCTTGGAGGCAGCTCACAATGTATGGGCAATTTAATAACACGAGATGACTCACCCACTGTCTGCTTTACAAAGGAATCTCAGAAATGGAGTATCTCCGTGACAGAAATAAACCACTATTCACACACTGACAAYCCCCCCMCCCCACCCCCCCCCCAAAAAAAAAAAAGGAAAAAAGAGAGCCCGTAAAAACTACATTGTCATTTCACTTGGGGGACATAAACTTGGTCCAATTAACACTTACTCAAATGTATAATTCTACTAATACTATTAGCTCAGAAAATCAAATCTGGAAAAATGGTTATGCCAAGGGGGTTTGAAGTTTGAATTGAGACCTTTATCACTTTGCCTTTAATTTCTAAGTCTCTAGCAGTCCCAGCAGATCAGAAACCTTTATATGGTGCCTGTCCTGAAGTCCTAGTCATGACTGCAGTGAGCATGGGCTGAGGCTGGGGCAGTATTTATACTAAAGGTCTTTCCCACTTCTCCTCAGGTACAGCATTTCTTTTGGGTCCCATGGATCCCAGGCAACCTTGTATCCTAGAGATGCTTTCCACGATGATCTCCCCAGCACAGGTTGTTTTCCGGGATATGAGAGCAATCCCTGACTGAAATCTGGGAGTCCTTGGGCAATGTTGTCCCTGAGGTTCTTTCTCCCTCTCTATCTACCATGGTCACTCCTGATCTTGAGTTGCTGCCTTTATAAGTTTGTTTGGTGCCCTGCTAGGATTCCCAGAAGCAACAAATAACAGCCAGTGACTTCGAAGGGGTAGGCTAGTACATGAAAGGGATATCTAGGGGCAATAAATCCTCTTCAATAACTAGACAAGGATAGAAGAAGTGCCGAGTATTTCWGCTATTACTGCAGAAGCCATTTGTCTTGGTAACCTTTACATTCCCTGCAAATGTTCATAGGCAGGACACATWGGGATGTATCACCACTGCTGATGGAAAACATGAACGGATTTGGTAAGCTTTACTTAGATGTCAGAGCACTTTGAATTTTGAAGCTGAAATAAAAAGACTGAAATTACTCCAGAATTTCTAATGCAATGGTAAAATAAAGTAGGACTTTACAACTGAGGCCCCAGTGTCAGAACTCCATTTGATTTTCTCTGATGACTCAACCTACTTCACAAGCTATTTTCATATTCCTTATTTAGCAAACTTACTCATGTCTCAGTAAAAGCCTACGATGTGATAAAGCCAAGAAACCGTAATGTGTGGTACTGGTAACACCTCCCACGTAAAAAAAAAAATCCTACTTCCCTATTTATGTGGCTCTGCAAATTGGTTCCTGCCTTTTTCTCTCCAGAGAGTGAGCTGGCAGTGTGTCTACTCTCCAATTAACATGAAGCTGTGAAAAGTGGAGATGGAGGGTCAAATTCACCATACCTGGGGCCTCACACTTTTTTTTCCCATGTTACAGGCACATTTGGATCTTTGACTGCTCTGTAAGACAAGTGTTGTTTTTAACATACACGCAACAATGCCTGCAGAATACCTTCTTCATTCRTACTTTGTGTCCTAAAAAAAGAAGCTCCCACCAAGAAGGCAAGAAGAGCTGCCTATCTTGTGTTGCTCAGGGACTGGGGATGGGCACCTCAGTACCGACTCCCCGAGGAGCAGGTCAGTTTTACCTGGGTTTTACTGGTAAGGATGAAATTTCCACCTTTAGGAAAGCTCTTTTAGCAGGAAGAAGCTGGAGAAAGCTTATGCTTTGTAACCAGAATAGACTGCAAATAACACCAGCAAATGTATGGACTAAAAAGACACTTAGGGACACTTCAGGACAGCACCCACCCATCCAACTCCACCCTAGATTTATTCACAATGTGATTTGGAATGATGTAAAGATATGCATTTTTTTTTTGTGGCAGCTTTTTTAAAGCTTGTTTCTCTTGGAGACAGAAAGGCAGCATGTGCAAAGCAGAGCCAGAGGCTGAGCAACTGCACTCACTCACCCAAGCCTAAAAGCAAGRGACCAAAATCTACGTGGCACAAGMCCTGTTCAGTCCCACCCCAGGATGTGAAACAGATCCCGACTGGCACCAAGCTGTCCAGGACACAAGGGAGTGTGAATGGAGAGATGTCACATCCCAGCACAGCTCTGAACTAGCACTTCCATGGGCAACAGAGCTAGCAAAATCCCCTTTTCTCAGGCACTTCTTCTCATATTCTTTGGATTCTGGTACCATAATAGATAAGCTCTAGTCAAAGCTGTGCCTCAGGATACATCATTCCTGCCATCTTTCCCTCACTTGCCTCTTCTGRAGTCTGAAAGCATCCTGATAACAGTCTTCCCCTTGCTGTAATAGCTACAAGGGTCTCTACTTTCCATCAGACTTTTGTTTTTGATGTCTCTATTCCTCTGCCAAGCTTAGCTGGCAGATGGACACAGACAAATTGAACCAGCTAGTTCAGCACACACCACTATCAACCTCCACCCTTCAGCTCTGATGTTCCTCATACACCTTCCTGATCTGAACTTCCATCCTTAGCAATGAAACACCAAAAGCCAAGCTCATTTGGGCTATAAAAGCCTCTTGTATCTTCCATCCTACCAAATCTGGTGAATTAGTGCACAAACCAGAAAACACTGCTGGAACTCTCTCTTTCCCTAAGGATGGAGGTACATATTATGTTCTGGTAGCAGAGAACACAGGGTCCTGCTCTGCACATGTCAGTTCAAACTCACACATCACCTTTTCCCAGGTAGGTGCCATCCTGATTTGACACACTCACCTTCACATATTCGTGCTCAGATCCTCAGCTCCTTCTTTCCCTTGGGAGCAGCAGGGCCAGGAAGGGAGGAGGGCATATACTGTCAGCCCAGAGCCCWGTAGTCAGATGGCTGTGATGTCCCCTCAGAGAGGTGGGGGCTCTGCCAAATTGGCCAAGGGACTGAGCTGGGGGCAGAGGTCTGCCACTAGCAGAASTGGCAGAAGAAGAAAGAAGACTGAAGTAGCAGAGCAGGCACCAGCAYGAGCATGGGAACACATCCCTCTGGGAGGCAGCATTTACATCCTGCTCTGACTTGCAATTCTGGGACTTCCTCCTGCCAGAAGGAGAGGTGGATGGAGACCGGCTGAGCCCTGGGCAGGAGCACAAACCTTGGTCTCCAGCATCCATGACAATAACTCCTCTTCAGGCTCCCACAGGGCTCTGGCCCTCTCTCCTTGCTGAATCCCAGCCCAGCATCTCCTGCTGCTGACACTATCCCCTAGCACCAGTGCTTAAAGCCCGGGATAAGAGCTCCCTTCCAAACACAAAGCAGGCATCTTCTCTCTCCGCTAAATACCTGGCTCTYCCACCTGGCATGTGATCTTTGTCGGCTGCCTTGGTCAAATCTGCCAAGGCCAGCAKTCCCTCTGTTAACCCCTTCAGCCCACTGCCTTGTGCTCTGCAGATTCCCATTTTCCATCATTGGCCCTGCAGAGGGTTTCATCTTTCCTATCCTTAATAAACAAAGCTGGTCGAATCCCAGAAGGATTTAGTGCAGTTTTTAATGAGAACTGTTGGTTGCTCTGTTTCTGACCAGGTTGTCTCAGTGCTCAGGACATGGCCACTCTCATTAAACCCAGCAGCCTTGGGTGCTTGTGTGGGCTGAGAGACAGGAGGCACTTTCCAGAGTTCCCCAAGGGGACCAATCAGGTCTTTCAGAAAATTAATTGATCTGCTCTTACTRGATCATCTGCCTTACCTCTCTGGCTGCTGGTTCCCGTGTTCAGGTTCGCCAGAGCCCAGGCAGGGCTGCTGCCACATCCCTCTGACACCAGGGAACAAATCCAAGGCACATCTCCAATAAGACCTTCTCATCTGTCAGATTTGCTTCCCTGGGGGTAAGAAGTTACAAACGGATGGATATGTGCACACATGCTGTGTAACCCAAATATGTACCACAAATTTTTTAACTTGATCATTTGGAATTGCAGATTATAAATGTTCTGCAGTGATGAGCCAGAAAAAGCCTAGAAACTTCAAGAAGAAAAGGGGTATGAAATGCATCAGACGTGCTGGTACTTCTAATTTAATTTTTTTTTTAAGTGAAAGATGCGTATTACCCACATACCCTGGCTCCTTGGCACCCAGAGGTGCCACATGTCACCCACAGGCGGGACCAGAGCGTGAGCATCCCTTGTYGAGGGCTGGAAGGAAGTGGGGGCCATGCCTAGTTCAGATTTTCATCTTCAGCAAGATGGTAAATCTTATATAAAACACGCATGAATCAAACCAGAAATGCCTGCCTGGCTGCTGGGAAGTGACGCCACAGTGACTCATGTCATTCTGTTTAAAACAATCCTCCCCCTCACCTTCTCCCCTCTGTAGTGATGCACCTTGTGGCTTCTCAGCACAGAGCCCAGTGATACTTTGCCATCTCTTCTACCTTCTTACACCACTTTTACCCCATGGTGTTTTTCTCAGGGGCCACTGAGCTCTGCTAAAGCACTTTTGCAGCTCACTCCAAGTACAACAAACAGCTTTATTTTCCTGGCATTTTTTCCTTTATTATTTTTCACACTCCATAAAAACCATTGCAGGTTTTCTTTCACATTCACAAGATCTCCTGGAAATTATTGCCATTTCCCATACATATTACATATTAAAAAATAATAAAAAGGTCAACAGACAGAGACACTCATTCTGAACTCCCTGTGGACACAGAAGCCAATGTGAGCAAGACAGAAACCATTTTTTGTGGACAAAGGCAGACTAGAGGTGACCACACACGCTAAGCAAGTCACATAACACTGAAAAAGACCACTTGACCGCACATGATACACAATGTGAACACTTGGGAAAGGATAGAGGAAATGTTGTCTTGGAGCTGAAAGCTTGTCAGGTTTTTTTGGTGTGAAGTCCAGCAGTTACAGTGTTTTACAGTGTTATCTGATGGGAAGTGGATGTGATGAGGCTTGTGGAGACATTCAAGTATTCTAGGGCTGTTCTTAAATAACAGATGGGAGGATAATAGCTCAGCAGGGCAGCTGATAGATGTTAAGTCCCTGCTTTACTTAAAAGCACATCCAGTACAAAGGCAAATACAGAAGTACAGGAAATGCCACACCTGAATGGACCCACTGGTCAGGCTGGTATCCAGTTACACTGTGGACAATACCTGACACTTCAGAGGCCGGAGCAGGAGAGGGGATTTTCACCTGGTTGTGCAACAGTGTCCTGGGAAAGGCACTCCCTCTCCCACTCCAGCCCTTTGCTCCCTGAAACATGACACAGGAGAGGGGAGGAGGAAAGCCAGAGAAAGATTTGAACAAATATTCACTCCCACCACCTCTGTGGTTGCAAAGGTAGTGCTTTTCAGTTTGTTTTCTTCCCTGCTGTTKCTGTTTATTGCTTGAAACTTTAAATAAGGGTCTTTTCAAAAATAAGATGGGAARGAGATGGGAATTGAGAAATGGATGTCATTGTTTCCCAGGAATCTGGAAATACAGTAGTGGGTGCACATTGTGTGGTTAAAACCCTAAAAAAGCACTTTGTATTTTTTTTTTTAAAAAAGGACAATAAAAGTTCAGAAAACCTGCCATGCTTAGACCACTTKCATCTTACAGTCACAGCATATGGGAAGTATGACCCATGACAACCGCTCCATCTCAGAGTAAGTGGATGAAGTTTCTCTATTGCACATTCATGAAATGTTCTTGTTGGGGATCACAGTTTGGATCAGGACCACACCAGCTCCGGGCTCCCCACTGTGTTCAGCAGGATGAAGATGCCGTCATTGGGCTGAGTTTCAGCTGGTGGACAGGAGAGTGGATGGGCACAGAACTCAACACTGAGGTAGGAAAGGCAAAGCATGAGCCCTCAAAGTTTTTGCCTAAAGTCAGTTCCTCTGCAAAGAAAGATGCAGCTTCTCTTTTGCATGAGGTGACGGGGGGGCTGGGGGTGGAAGACAAGATCTCTGACTCGTATTGTAGCAGCTGGCCCATGAAACCGAAGTTTGGGGAGATCAGGCTCCGGCGCTGCTTGATGTAATCGAAGGCTTCGTCCAGGCGCAGCTTCTTTGTCTTCATGAGATAGGCCATGCAGATGGTGGGGGAGCGCGAGATCCCCGCCTCGCAGTGCACCAGGATCTTGCCGCCCGTTCGCCTGACGTAATCTGGGGGGAAAAGCCATGGCATCAGTTGTTGTTGGGGATGGAGAGGACACTGTGACACACACCCAGCGCTGGGAGGGGCAGGGGGCACAGCCAGTCTACCAGCAAGGAGAGGCTTGCTCTTCTCTTGGCTACCAAGGGTGACACGGAGATTGAAAGACAAGAAGGGCGTAACCCAGCCTACGATGGACCTGAGCTGCAGATGACACTTGGGTTTCAGAATCTGTGGATCCTGATTTAGTTCTTTTTGCATTTTTAAGGAAAATCCATCCCTGTCTTGTTCCCTGTGMCTACTTCTCTTTTGGAACAACTGACATTGTAGAACATTGGGATACAGGCAATGCTGCACCTGCATTTCTCTGCCTGCAGCTCAAAATGTTGACTCAAGCTCAGCCCGGCCAGCCCTCCCACTACCTGGTCATTTAAAAACTGCAGGGGCTCTCATTATCTTTGCTAGGAAAATAGAATTTTTCTTTAAAGTCCTAACTCCCTGCTTAGCCAGTTGGCAGCAAGCAGCAGCTCCAGAAGGGGAGCCCTCAGTGGGTACCCTTGGGTGGAGAGGCTGARTTCAGTCCCTGGGGCCTCACCATAAAGCACACAAACACGGGTAGGCAGTTGCTAATTACAGCCTGGTTAAAGGATGCTTGGACTTAAGTCAGGATATAAAAGGCTTATGCAAAGCACCCATTTTACACAACAGGAGCCACTGTGGTTACTCACACAACACAAKGATTGTTATTAGATTAAAGAGAATGTGCTCAAAATAAGCCCTTTCCACACAAAACTACTTTTCAAAAAATAGACTGTTCTCTGCTCTATCGCCTTGAGCAACATTTTCAAGCTCCAATTTATGGATAACTGTGCTGAGTGTAGTGCTCAGTGAAATACACAGAGCTGAGGAAGTTATCATTTGCCTGCCTTCAATTGTCTGCCAGGGGACTGGTGCCACCATGACCAGTTATATTTAGCACAAAATAAGGAAGACATGGATTTGAGTCATCCCCAGCATCTACACCACATGCCCCATTTTAAAAGAAAGTGAAAATTAAAGTAATTCTTTAAAACCTGGAAAATTTCCAGGTGACTCGACATCTRTCAGAAGGGGTTGAGAATGGGACAGAAAAGTGCCATAAATTATTATTTCCCTGAAAGGTGTGATATGTCCCTTACCAGGAAGGGGAAGGACTCAGAGAGCCCTTTTTGTAGGTCAGGTTTTTGTAATTCTGCCTGCACTGCTGAAAGACTCAAACTCAGCTGAGCAATGAGTCCAGTGAGTCTGTAACTGTGTTTTATTTTATTCTCTTTCTCTCTCGAATATTCCTGGAGAGCAGCAGCACTTATTTCAATATGATCTCCTCCCAGGCTCAGGCTTCTCAACCCCATCAARCCTTCTAGTGCTTCTCAGGGAGAATCCTCTCTCTTGTGCTCCCTGGCACAGCTCAAGTTCACTCACCCACCCAGCTGAATGCAGGAAGATTTGAAAGGGAATGGCACAAAGCTTTCTAAAGGCCTCCTCATTTTTTTTTTTTGCATT
The DNA here is from genome assembly GCF_030028575.1 of Malurus melanocephalus. NCBI lineage: Eukaryota > Metazoa > Chordata > Aves > Passeriformes > Maluridae > Malurus > Malurus melanocephalus. The sequence goes on along the minus strand of NW_026623484.1, from coordinate 874,916 downwards.
GGGGTATTTAATTAAAGAGTGAGATACCAGCATGATCAAAAGGAGGAATGAATGAAAAGAGCTCTGTGATAAGAGGGGACAATGGATTTCTCTAAGACCCCACCTTTGTGATATCTCAGCATGGTGAGGCAATAAGCTGACTCTGCTTCACCAGTTGTTACTGAGTCTGGCATGCAAGTTCAAAGAACTGGGGCTTTTTCCTTTACAAAATTCAGTAGACTTCAATGTATCTTTTATTTTAAAGTGAATTAAATGAATTTTTAATTGATTTAACATTTTAAATTAATTTAAAATACATGAAGATCTGAAAATTTGTTCATTTGTACCTACCAATGAARTCTATGGCTTCCTGGAAGTGAGAGCTGATGTCTGCTGTGTGACTGTCCTCCACTGGGATCCACTTGTAGCAATACTGGTCTTTGAAGGACTCTGAGCTTTTCCTGGAGACATTTAGCAGGGCTGTGATGTGCAGGTTGGCGAGAAACTCGCACTTGGAAGCATGATAGGCACTACCAAGGTAGAGAAAAGGCAGGATTTCCACTGGACCACCCTGGAAGAGAAGGAGCAGAAATATAGCTTTTTTTTTTTTTTTTCTCAAAACTCCTGAGACTCAAGGGAGGCAAAGGGAGCCTGTGTGGGTGCCTCCTCCCTCCCCCTCTGGCTTTTTTGTACCCCAGTGCCACTGGCCAAWGAATCAGTCCCATGGCAAAGCCCACGCAGGAAAAATGATTTCATTTTCTTGTTCACATCTGCAAGGTACRAAGTCAGATCCAACCCACTTGTGTACCGGATGTTTGTGGCTTTCTTTAAAGTGCTGCCCCTTGCAGTGCACCCAAAATGCTTTCATATGTGGCGCCCATTACTGCTGAGGTTTTACCAAAAAACAGGCAAGGCAGGGAGCCACATCCCAGCAGGGAGGAAGATTAGGACAGAGGAAGAGGCTGCTTTAGCTCAGCCAGGRCTTAGCCCCTCAGTCACATCTCCAAAAATGAAACAAAGCAAAAAAACTGAATCTAGGCTCCCCATCCCCCTTCACCCCACACCCCTCTGGAGCACAGCACCTGCTGCATCACCCACCCCACGATGTCATCTCAGTTCCTCCTTCCTCAACACGAGCAAAGGCTGGATGACGAGACCGCGAAAGAAAAAAGCCACCGTCTGACACGGCTTTCTGAGCTGGCAGGTAACTTTCCATGATGCACATGAGCTGCTGTCACCCTCCAGCTGCGATACAGTGCCTTTCCACTGCCCTGAACTGCCCACATGGTGGGTTCCCATGCATCAGGGACAGCTGGCAGCCAGCCAAGGTGGCAGGAGGGTGCCTGGTGTGGGAGGTTCTCCCAGGGGAGYAGAGAGGCACCACAAAGGGACTCCCCCGAGCAGCAGGAAACGCACGCCCTGRCGGAAGCGTCCTGACCGCAGGGTGACATCTCGGAGCACAATAATCCCCGGGCTGGGTGGGCACATGACGCCTTCCCCTGTGGAAACCCCACTTCCCCTGTGCAATGGTGGCTCTAGAGCCATTGCACCTTCTCAGAGGCACTGGCCCCCTTGCCAGCCTCTAATTCCTCCTGGGATCTCAGAGGAGGCATGGGCAAAATGTGCYCCTTTGTCTGCTGGCAAAATGATGCTTCTGGCAGCCTGTCCTCTGCTTGTTTTGAGTCTCCTCAGGAGGTGTGAGCTGCTGATGGCTCATGCTGCCTGGGTGTGTCATAAGAGAGTTCATAAATACAGTTTTGGGGCTAGATATGTTGTTYTGCCTCCTATTGCCTAATTTTGAAGCCAGGTAGAGCTGATGCTGACCAGCAGCACACAAGGACAACTTATTCGGCATATGGGCTGTCAACTTGTGACAATTATTGACAGCCCATGCCAGCACCAGGGGCCACTGACACCCTGCCAGCCTCCAAGAGAGTCTGATGGCAGCAGGGAGAAGTCCCAAGGGGAGGGTCACACACTGCAGCCGTGACACGCACCTGGTCATAAGCGGGTTTGTGGTTGGCACTCTGCTTCTCACAGTGGCTGGCAAGGTTTCTCTCTGCCTCCGTCCTCTCTGGGGAAATGAGTTTTCCATCCACRCAGCACTCAGGATATTGAGAGTTAAAGGTTTCATACCCCCCTAGGGAAAAAACAAAAAAGAAAGAAGATATGAATATTTGCCCTCCCAAGGACTGATTTAATTCAAGTGAAGGACAAATGAAGCTCCGGCCCTTGCAATGCAGCGGGATAGCAGTGCAAAGCGATGAGCTCCAGGGGAGGATTAATGAAGGATAGTGCTTCTCTGGGGAAATGGGCTTGCTTAAAAGGCTTTGGGCACCCAGGGAAAAACCTCTGATACCACTGACAATTATTAACTTGCCGAAAGCCAGTGAATCCAGACTAAAGCCGTTAGCAAATGTAGTTCTGTTGAGTCTAGCAACCATTAACTCCTGTACAGTGGGGACTAAACTCCCTCCCTCCAGGTTTTATGTATGAGCACTAATTCCAGCGTTTCAGGCAGAGATTTCTGTACTAAAGAGTCATCTTTYCTAAATTTGTCATTAATATATACACTGTGACAACACCCAAAATATTTTATTTGCATTTTTAAATGGACAAGAGGAGGATGCTMGCATCTGTCTCATTAATCACCACAATGCACGAGACAGCAATGTAATGAASATGGTCCCACTGAAACCAATATATTAAATAACAGCTATAAAACYTAATGAAATCCTGTGACAGCATTTGACAACTGAATAGCCCCACATGAGCTATTCTGCACGGTTAAGTACTGCGTTCGTTTCATTCAGTGCACTAGTAATGAAAAGGAATTAATCCTATTATTACATTGTTATTCAAAGTTTGTCGTCAGCTAAATYGTTGCCTGTTTCCAGACCAGGAATATACTGCGTGGAAACACATCATCTCCAAATGAACCTGAATAAGTCAGGTAGCAGAAGCAGCCTGGAAACGTCAGTGGTGTGCCACATGTCTGCCACCTGTGCTTTTTCAGAGCACAAATGAATGGCTCATGAGCAGCTACATTCAATAATCCTTCAGTGCGGCCCTCAAGTAAACAAGGCTTGGAAAGCAAACCCTCCCGTTGTGATTCATTCACCTGCAACTGTTTCACCCTGATAAGCTGTGTTCCGCTCGGTGCCCGCTGCAAGAAAGGGTTTTGAAACAAGAGAAGTGCTGAAGACCAGAGGAGCTGCAGGACCCCCACCAGCCTTGCTGCCAGGGCTGCCTGGTACAGCCACCTCTGACATTTCAGCCCTACAATGCCAGTGTCTCATCTGTTTGCAATGTTTGAGCAGATGTGTACTCAAATTCATGACGTGCTACCRTCGCCTACTCATTCCGGCCGTGGGGTCCTCGTGTTGCAAATGGCCGGYATGATCCAAAGCCCACTGAATGTGATGAAAGTTTGTTTTCCATGACAGGGGGCAGGAGAGTGACTTTATAGTCAACAGGCACTCAGCACCTGCACCTTTCCTCCTACTCCCAGCAGCATTCTGCCAGCTTGTTCCAGAGCTCACAGCATGAGGCAGTGGTCAAAGCAGTCAAGTGACCGTGGAGATCATGATGGTGGTGGGAGGTGTTTGATAAAATTATATCCACAACAACTGGCTTGAGAAAATTGTATCCCTAACAACTCACAGTGTGAAGAAACAACAAACATAAGAAGCTCTACACAGTTCCCTGATCTCCAATTGCCCTTCATGGGGTGAACTTTTAAATCCTCTTGTTTTGCATAGCTGACCTTATCTTCCCCCAAACCCCCAGCCACTGCCATCGCATAGGAAAAATATGTCCAGTTTATATAAATAGCCATTATCCCCATTTACACCCCATGTTGTTGTTTTTACTCTTGAATGAACACAGAAATCTGCCCGAGCCAAATCTGCGTGTGTGTTCAAACAGACACGCATGTCTCGTGTCTCTTGGGGCAGCTAACACATGCAGCTGGTGAATGGTTAATTACAAGCCTTGGGGATCAGGATATTTGCAGGCCATTCTTACAGTGAGTCATCTGCTCATCCCATCCTCCAGCAATCTCCTCTCTTCCCCCTCCCCACTCAACCTACCTTCCCTGAGGTCATTTCTGCAAATACTCGGTTGCTCATCACAGAGAGCTGAGCTGCACTTCCGTTTTAATCAATAAGTAATAGAATCGTTATCAGCACCAAGGGAGGATCCGTTATTTTATCTTTCTTTTTCCCTGACACACAACCACTGTCACCCTGGCGGGGCTGAGCTCACCCAGAGTGAAACTGCACCTACACAGATGAAAGATGTGGTCCTGCAAGCCAGAAAGAAAGAGAGGAAACAGGGTTTGGCTTGCAATGATTCTGTTCCAGCTGCCCTCCCTGGGACCCGACCCCCAAGATCTGGAGTGGGGGTSACCTCCTCATATCTTATTGTAACAAGACCCTCTGAGCATCTAAGTAGGCAACAATCCCTTCCAGCTCTCCATGCCTAGGGAGAACAGGAATATAAGAAAAAACCTCAAGGAGGTTTTTCTCCCTGGTGGTTTTATAGCCTATTATTTGCAAAGCTGGTAGTGGAGRCCTCCAAAGGACCCTTTTCTCCTGATTAGAGCCCAGTGTTCCAGGGTGATTTATATCCCCACTGTGCCATGGATCTTCCCCCAGGCCATGACAGCTTCCTGGGGGTCCGTGGCCCCAGTGAATCATCAGTGCTGCCCACTGAGTCATGGGCCTGAACCTGCAACCCAGACCACTTCCAGCAAAGCAAAAGGAAACTGCAGCAGGAAAAGGAGGAAACTTTCTCATACACTGAGAGGAAATGTCTTTAGCCTCAAATCGACAGGCTTTCAAGACAAAAGAGATACTTCACAGCACACAAGAGGCACAAAGCAGAACCTACACTAACCCCTTACCCCAGATAAACTGCCCACAGCCACAGTCACCACTTCAGATTGTGGGGCTGGTACATGAGRAGGAAAGGATGATCCTGTAGCCAAACAAGCAATCTGAGAATCAGCAGAGCTTAATTCAGCCCCTGGTTTGCCACAGACTTCCCACTGTGACCCTGGAGATGTTTCTTCATCTCTAGTTTAGTGTGGTCCCTAAGGATTTGACTGGCACAGCACCAGTATCCCTGCCCTGCAGTAGCAGAATTTGTGCTTTTGGGGTAACTGTCAGACCACAGMAAATGGTGACAGAGGCTGGACAGAGCCAGGGTGGTGGCGAACATWCCCCTACCCTGGGCAATAGCCAGGCTGAAGATGCCTCTGCCTCAGCGGATAGTTTGTTACAGGAGGCACAAACTGGGTATGTCAGGACAAAAAATAGTGATTAAAGGCTCATTAAAGGTGAATTAACCTTAGCCCATGAGAACACAGGGGTAGATTTTATTCAAGAAACGTCTCCTGGTTTTCCCCTCCGTTTATGGCCTCATGGTATGGCAAGGGGGGTGTTTAGAAACCCCGATTTCGGTGTGGGGCCGCTGCGAGAGCCGCGTGTGCGGGGCTTCGGGCGGGAGCGGCCCCACCCGGGCACGGCCCCGCTCCCAGAGCAGGTGGGGGCTGCGCAGAGAAAAAAGAGAGAGAAGGACAAAAGCGCTGCCAGGSGAAGTGGAGGGGAGGCAGAGGCGGGAGGACAGGGAAAGGGCGGGCTGCTATGCCCGCTATGCTATTTATCGTTTTATTACCTCGGGTTACACGGAAGGAAAACAAAGAACCGCAATCGAAGGGCTGTAWTACACGTGAGGGGAGGAGGTATTTTTGTTCCCCGACGAGCCCTGGAGTTTCGGCTCTAGGTTTCCCCTGACACCGTCAATGTGCCCGATGGAGAGAAACCTCTCCCCCCTCGGTGGACGGGCGGGCATCGGCCCCGGAGTTTCGGGCGCCCAACACGGGCCTCCCGGTGTCACCGGGCGGAGAGCGAATAGCGGTGGCCTCTTCTCTCCTCATATCCGCGGGGTTCATTTTGTTTCCCACGCAGAGCCGATGTCTCTCCCCTTTTTATAATCTGCAACTTTTGCTATTCTTTCCTGRTTTTCTCTGCTTTCCCCTCAGCCTCTTAACCGAGCGGCGGGGGTGAGCGGAAAGGCATTTCGGCTCAGCCCRCAGAGCCTATCCGGGATTTAATTCCAGTAGGTGGAAAAGAAACAAAATCCCGCTGTTACCTCCCTGCCCTCCACCAATAATCAGGTTCACTGCRGGGCGAAGGAGAGGGAAGGGGAGCACCTCGGGGCCGCCGCCAGCCATGGGAGCTTCGAGGGTCGATCGCGCCGCTTCCGCCCCAGCCCCAGCCCCGTCCCCCGGGTCCCCTCTCACCTTTCAGGAAGCAGACCCTGGCCCCGGCCTCCGGTAGGCTGGAGAGCAGGGCGTTRAGGACGATCTGGGCTGTGCTGTCCTTCTTCAGCTTCTGCCAGTGGCCCGTGCCCTGGTCCAGCACGACCACGGCMGCCAGGCGGGCGTTCCCCGCCGCCCCCTCGCCGCCCAGCAGCAGCCGGGATCGGGCCGCCGCGTCGGGCACCACGAAGTGGAGCGGCACGGCCCCGCCGCGGGCCCGCCGCATCACCACCGAGTTGAGGTTGACATTGAGCGAGCCGCGGAGGCAGGAGGCCGAGTAGGACAGGTAGGGCCGGCAGTCCAGCACCAGGCAGCGGGAGGGCTCCTTCCGCAGCAGCTTCCGCAGCTGGCGGCAGTCGAGGGACGTGACTTTCATGCCGGCCGAGGGTCGCGCCCCGCGGCAGCCGGGGCAGGAGAGGGGAAAGCGGCAGGGGGGTGCCCGGTGCTAGCGCGGAGCCGGCAGCGATGGGATGGGACGGGAGGGACAGAGGCACAGCGGGGCCGCGCCGAGCCCGGGCAGGGAATCCCGACCGGCGCCGCCGGGCATTTATATGAATGGGAGGCTGGGCCGTGACGACACTGCCCATATAAGGGGAGTGACGCGCCCGCCTCCCGAACATGGACATCTCCCGCCCCGCGCACCGCCTTCTGGCGGGGATCCCCTCCCTCCCTGGCGGCGCTCCGTCTGGCTGGGAGGCAGAGGAAGCTGAAAAACGCTGCAAAAATTCTCCACTCATCGGCTGAGGATCATCCCGACATCACCACCGCCCCCTCCCCAGCCTGTCAGGAGAGTCGGGAAGCGTGCCGGGGGGGCGGAGGAGAAGGAGGGAAGGGAGGAAGGAAGGGAGGAAGGAAGGAAGGGCAGCGCTGGGGCAGGCTTCTCGCACCAGGTTGCGAATGGAGTTTCAGTTCCCCTTATTCCCCCCTCAGTGTGTGTATCCTCACCCGCAGCAAAGCCTGAGCCCGAGCTGTGCTGCTCACGGGATCGGAGCTGCCTGCTCCTAGATCCGTTCGGAAAGAATTTGGCCCCCTGCTCAGGCCGTGGTTTGCATCACGGCAGCTTCGGCAACCCCGTGATCAGCGACAACTGCCCGAGGATGTGGTTACTTGGCCCAGGGTTTACAGCCTGACAGATAAGGAGCAAACAAGGAGTAACAGGCAGGGAGAAAGCAAGATGAGCCATTCTACAAAATTAATGAGGGCTCTTGGAGGGATGGGGACAAGGATGAGAGTGCCACCTGCAACATGAAAATTGCTGGTATGGCTGTTTGAGGGGAGGATCTTATTTCCCTTTCCTYGTGGCTGCAAGACTGTGTCTCAAGGACTTGCAAGACTTACACCAYACACAATTCCTGTGCCTTTGTCCAGCAGTCATGACACTAAGACACACAGGAATTAGGAAATTTGGCACTTGCCMGTTCCTTGTAGATTAGTTTTGTAAAGAGACCAAAAAGAGGAGTGGAAATTCCTAGAAGAAGTTAAGCAAAAGGCTGAGCTTCAGTCAAGCTCATTACAGCCCAGCAGATGACAGTGGAGCTATCTAAGAGCAGGGTGTCATTTATTCTGATGGTGCCCTGAAAGAATGCTCACCTCAACAGCAGGCAGGAAGTGCCATCCCTGCCTCAAATTGCCTGCAGCTGAAACAGAGAAGCATGAAAGAGACTGTGCAAAGAAAATGTTCAAGCTGGTTGAAAGAATGGCAACTACTGGTTTTGAAGCAACTCCTCTTCCTCTTTCAATCCCCCTACAGCCCTCCCATCTGGCTCCTTCTAACCTGACRCCCCCTTGCTCTGCTCCTCTGAGTCAGCCAGGGATGGAGATGGAACAAAAATAGAAGTAGATTGTGGGTAGGGGCAGATGTTCATGGTACATCTTAGCGTGGGTGTTGTCTTCACCTGGTCACTGCCATCACGACAGCTTGGCTCTTTCCCTGCACCCACCCTGGGAGCAGCTGGGCACTGTCAGAGCCACATGGCTGGGTGAGACCCATGTGCCAGCACAGTCTCTGTCAGAACCAGATCACCACAGCTGTGCCAAAAACCTTCACATGGACTAGGTGGGAAATCTGGCATGGGTAGGGGCTCTGTGACCTGGTCCTGCTYGCACAGGAAACCTCCACACCACCCAAAGATAACCTGCCTTTCCTGCCTCTCAGCCCCCAGCTTCAGGAGCCACTGCTTCCTCTCTGAGAAGCAGCCTTGGGGCTCAGACCCTAGTAACAGTAACCCTCAGCTGGCAAACTGCTCCCAGTGGGGCATGGGGAGGGAGAGAGCGACTGTGGGCAGATGCGAGTGTGCTCCTCCCTCCCAGGAGGAAGCAGGGGGCCAGTGCAGTCACAGTATCATTTCCTCCCAGGAAACCCAACTGAAAATGTGGAGGGATGAGAAAGAGAGCTTTCTTTCCCTCCATACTGCTGCCTGAAGTGACACCTCTGAAGGCAGGGCAAATTACACCAGCCCAGAAAATAAACTCACTGGGGAGTACCTGAAATTTGGCCTGTGCTGGTGGCAGGGTGTATATCACCAGACCTGACCTGCAGCTGACCTTCCTCCTTTTACACTCCTAATCCTGAGCATCCAAACAACTGCCTTTCAGTAGATTATAGCTCTGCTTTTGTTTCTTAATGGAGTGAGTCAGGACCACATTTTTATTAGGAGAAAATTACAAGGCRAACAACAGCAGTATTAATGCTTCCTCCACTGCAGGGTGCTGGATGCAGTGTCCCTGACTTCTCTGCCCACCAGCAAAATATCTCAGTTGTACTTGGAAACAGATGAGCAATCGGGGCTGATGCTGTCAGGGCTATGGGATGGACATGGATACTCTTTCCTGCTGGAGCAGCTCCCATTTGTCGGGTGCTCCCAGCCAGAAGAGAGAAAGGGCCTCGATTCCTGTAAATGGAAGTGGTTGAGAAAATCAAACCACTCTCTGCTTTAGGTAGGAACYTCCCCTCCTCTCTGCAGCATTTTACATCATTCCCACTTAGGTTCTGCTGCATCTCTCTGCTCCTCCTCCCGCTTCCCCTTGATAATCTCCCAGGCTCCTTTGGCCTTTGTCTTGGGCTTTTATCGGGGCTTTCAGATCAGCTGGTCCTTTCCTTTTCTTCCAGGCTGTATTTCCCTTAACCTAGCTCATTCTTCCCTTCTCCTCTCCCCACCTCCTCCGGGCTCTTTGTTTCTGCCTGTTCTCAGTGCTGCAAAGAGAAACTTTCTCCTTGTGACTGGGGAGGGGCAGCCCCAGCTCCTGCGGGGCACAGCTGGACCTCCACCCCAGGGAACAGCATCCAGAAGGTATTGCCCAAGAGTAAAAAACTGCCTTTTGGAGAGAATAAAACCCAAAAGGAGCCTTAAAAGGGGGCTTACATGAATAAATGGACACCGTTTCTTAGGAAGCARAAGAGGCAGGCTCAGCCAAGTTTCCAAGGCTTGACTTTGCCTCAAGTGAGACACGGGATGCCCTGTGCCAGATGTTACAAGTGTGCTTGTTACTCCAAAGAGTTAAAACCAAACCTCAGCAAGACCAAAAGAGAGAGAAAACTAGTCAGCTCCTGGAAAGGAGACTGAGGAGAAGGTTCATACAGGATCATACAGGAGTTAGGTCAGAGAGGTGTTATAGAGGGTAACCTAAATGCCATGGAGTCCAAGTCTGGGTCTTGAGCTGCATCATATCCCTGCTGGGGCACAATCCTGAACCCACATCCTACTATTGGTTGTGAAATGCAAGAAATTCCTCAGATGAACAAAGCATAGCACAAGGCAGTAGGGAAGATGGGTTGGCATTTCTTTAATGTTATTAAGTTTTCCATATCATCAGTTTCTAATTTTGGAGTAGCTGATGTCAAAACACTTAAAGCAGTGAGATAAGCTTGTGCTGGTAAATGGAGAGCTGGAAGACACTTAAATTTATACTCAGGGCTAAGGTCAGTTGAGCAGTGGCAATAGAGAGATTGTCAGGCTGAGACCTCGTTGGTGTCATGACTTGGTCACTCGTGAGATAAAGTCTAGGATCTAAGATCAGATCRTGACTATTCATCTCATTACGAATTTCTCAACAGGACACCTGTTGCCAAAAGCTGATTCTACAGGGTGAAAAGCACTGTCAGACACAGACTGTCATGAATGGGAGTTGCCTGCATTCAGCATTTCTGAAAATCAGGCTGAAAGGGAATCTCAGTCCTAGTCTGATTTTTACCTGACTCATGCCTACGTGACTGTGACTGCACTGACTGCTGGAAGCTGCTGTCAACAGCTACAGTCAGGAGTGAAAGAGGAATGAACAAAACCTCCTGCCTCCATTTAGAAGCCACTGTTCTTTCTGTTCCACTGGCTGGTGGCTTAACCTTGCATACAGATGGAAGATAATTTTTAAAACAGGGAATCCATCTATCTGTACAATCAAGTTTCATTTTCTCCACTTGCCTGATATGGCCCAGAGCATCGTGAGCCATATTGATGGAGCACTTGCCAGACCCAGTTATGAATGTAAAGCACTCGTCTTTCTATTTTCAACCACGTACTATCCCTGGGGTAACTGCAGTAATTGCTTACATGGGAAAATGATTTGTGTAGTTAGTTGCCTTTAATGTGAGACAAAGCCCTTTTGTTCTTTTATCAACTTGCCAGTTCTCATTTGTTCTTTTCTCTTCCTGCCACTGCTTCCCTGCATSCATTTCTTGCCATCTCATCCTGTCTCTTCCCTTTTCCTGGATGTATTTCCCAGGAACTTGTTCCTATTCTGCATTGGCAGATCTCCCTGCACTAACAACACAGCCATCCCCAGCCTGGCTGGGCTTTCACTCACATCTGCCAGCTATGCCTGCCTATCTGTACCCAACTAACCAGTCATCCTGCAAGTCTTTGTGTGGGGTTACTGCTTCTGTAGACTGTTGGGAGACACCAAGTGATATAAAATATTCTTACATGTGCTGTTTAGTTGGTAATTAGGACAAGCATATCTTGAAGAAATGCTGTATACTTCAGTCCAGATCTTTTGGAAGCAAATCTTATCATCACTGAATCTGATTCCCTCTGCCTTGGTCTTTCTGACTGACTCATTTCTTAAGCACCATGTTGTTGCCTAGAGGCTATAATCACATAAGTATAATCCGCTGCACAGTGTGTGTTACTATGCCCACTCCACCGAGAATGAGTACAGCTCCTGGGTACAGAAATGACTTTTTAAGCTCAAAATGGAACAGCTCATGCTTTTATGCTGAGAATGTTTTGGAGCCATTTCAGTAGGCTACACAGATACAAGCAAACAAACACATTCAGTAAAATCCTATATGGCTCTGTTATCTTTAGCATTGCCAGTCGCAAGAAAAATTCCCACCCCACTGCCCCTGCTTGTTTTCAGGGGTCCCCAGGCATGGCACAGTCAGGACAGTGGGCCATGGTACAGGCTACAAAGCACCTCATGGCATTGCACATCCCCGAAAAGCTCTTTATCCCTCCTTTGCAAACAGAAAACACACAAAAAGCAGATCTTGGCTTTGGTCTGCCCTCCAGATATCACCGTAGATGGTGTTTCTGGGTGGTATTTGGGTCTGCTCAGGCTGTCTAGAAGGCAGCTGTGGGGAAAGGGGAAGCAGCTGGAGCCCGTGGGCTGGGGGAGGCTGCGGCCACCCAGAGCTGTGCAGGGGAAGCAGATAAAGCAGAGCTCCCCTTTCCCAGCAGAAACACGGGTAACAGGCTAACAGGGGAGCAAGGACAGCTRCTGGAGGAGCAGGGAAGCTGCTCGGTGACTGAGAAGGCCAGCACTGGGATCACTCCCTGTGGCTGCGGTTCTCCATGGGTGAGGGCTCCAGGAACAGGCTCAACAAAAGCCTGTCCAGAAAGACTTACCCAGAAAATCAATCCTGCCTTGGGGTACAGGTGGGCTAGATGACCTTTCAAGGAGTCTTCCTACAAATCTTTGTTTTACAGGGTTATGTGGGTCACATTTGGGCACCCATGCTTGTGACTTGGTAACTGTCCTAAAATTAAATGGCAAAGTAATCTGAATTAATAACTTGATAAATTCATTTCTTTTACTGTGTGTCCTCTCTGCTCAGGCTACTTCAAATGTTGTCTCCCTCCCCTTACAGTGAATCATCCAGAGAAGAAAAAAAAATTTGAATGAATTTTTTTTTTCCCAAAATAAACTCAATGAAATAAACTTGTAAAAGAGAGGAAATAATTTACGTCTTTTATGTTCCTTTCTCCTAGGTTCCTACTTACTTAACCCCATTTAAACTTTGTATCAGCTTATTACATCCGGTGAAAGTACACTACAGCTTATTAAAATTTAAAGCTGTTACTCCAAGGGAAAACACTGAAAGCTCTTTTATGGATTAGCCAAGCCAGCAGGATGTGGCTTCGACTTTGTATCCTTTTGATGGCATGGCCCACTTGAGCATCTTTATAAAATAAACCTCCCCCATCACTTTGGGCCATTATAGTTTTCTTTGCACCGAAGTGTTTTGTGCCAGTAGAACTACATTCCACCCCTGTATTTCACAGACAGAGCGAGAGGGTATCATACACCAGCCTCTGAAATACAGATCTATATTTAAGGTAAGGTAAAATGGAAGTAAATACCMACAACTATGCCATTCATTTAAAATCAGGAGAGTTAAAAATATTGGGTGATACCTGCCATACTTTTGCTCACCTCTGTCCTGAAGGAAGAACATGATCTGAGACCAGCAGGATGTGAGTAATAATTTGTGCTGTATTATCAAACACACAGTTGTACCACTGCAACACCTTGGTTTCTTTTAAGCCAACTTTGYATTGGAAACCCTTGCCAATACAATGCTGCTGCATATAATACAARCCTTCACCACAGTTTCCTACTGACAGAAAAGGGCCTGTGGGGTGACACAGCTGATTTCCTCTGCAGCTATGGCAAATGGCCTCTTGAACAGGAACTCTTGCACTAGAAACCGCCTTGCCACTCGGTTTGCAAACTGCACCCCAGCAAGCAGGGCTTGGGTCYTCAGCCCTCTGGTCCCTGAGCTTTGAGCCCATTTAATCTCACTTCCTATTATTTCCCCCCTGAAGGCTTGGGAGTCTGGAAGAGGACAGTGTATCAAATTTAAAAGGGGGATTTCCAGGTTTATTAAGAGTCTCTTGTTCATTAAAGAAAAAAAAAAMCCTTCAAAGCCAAGCCCTTCCCATAGCCCTTCCCAAGTTTCTCCTGGGAAATGTCCCTTCACACAAAGACTGCTCACAGTGAAAGATCTCTAGGGCTGCCTTATAGTCTACAGCTAGCAAAGGCTCCCATCCTACAATTCTGATAAAGAAAGTAACAACCAGTCCTTCAGAGTATGAGGAAAATGCTCCCCCTATGAAYTGCTGCTCACTCCATCCCTTCTGTACCCAGCAGATTCAGCTTYGCTTTCCTTTGCCAAGATATCAGCAGAAAGGTCCCAGCACAGCCAGTGGTTGCCATGCTGGACCATTCATCACCCCCCGCTTCCTCAAGCTCTGGGGTGTGGAGTGTAACCTCTGGCTGAAGATCAGCACAAACCATCACATTCCATACCACTGCAGCTGTCTGCTGCCTCAATGTGTGCCAGAGGTGCCACGAAAACTTCGGTGGCTTTGGGGCTGCAAGCTTTGGCAGTCTTTATTATTTATGAACTGTGAGCAGGGACTTCAGTTATTCAGCGTCATGCTGGTCTCTGCCCACATGCAGGAAAATCTAGAAGTCCAAAGGAAGAAAATGTGCCTCAGTGCAAACTCACCATCCCATCAGCGCACAATGAAGAGGGCATTCAGGCTGCTCTGGAAGCATCTGTGTAGGCAGAAGTTGACTCACAGGGAAAAAAAGGTGGGAAGAGAACGGGGCTGAGCTGGGAAACAATTTGTCACTAGCCAGAACATTTGTCCAGCATTGCTTGCAATGATACTGAAAGTCCAGTTTAGGAGTGGGTGGCAAAGTGAGCCTGTATGGCAGTTGCTCATTTCTCTTCCCACCAGCCTCCTCCTGCAGGAGCGTGGCACAGATATGAATGTTTCCTTTCCTGCACCCCTGGGATCTCTCAGGAGCCCCTCAAGWGACAATGTCCTGGGAAGCAGTGCTCTATCAGGAGTGTGGTCTGAGGGGCAGCTTCCCAGTTGGGAGGGCTGGTCATTGGGACATGCCACCACCCAGACCTCAGCAGTGCTGCTTGGGGAATTGGGACATGTGACACATCTTCCACTGCCTGAATCACTAACAGTTTCAGTTGTTCACAATACATCTTTTATCTAACAGGAAGGGGGAAAAATATATATTTGAACTGATTTGGAAAGACCCTGGGCACCTAAACCCAAGGAGCTAAAAGATACACAAACCCAGGTTTTCCCGTAGAAACCATTCCACCAAGGAAGGTCAGTCCTAGAGAAACAGTTCACTGTGCAGACGTGGCGTTCTTGTCATAGCTAAAGGAGCCTACAGACAAGAGGCTGCTCAAGCTGCCGCGCCTTTTTTTATCCTAACAACCCCAGGAACTGCCTACACGTAAGGAACAACTAAAGCTTTTCCAGGAATAAACCACATTTGTGATATTGCAAGCCTCCTCCTGGGGCTGTGCCTGGCACTGCKTTGAGCTACGAATGTATGGTGACAGGGACTGTCTTTTCCACACCTATTCCACATGGATCAGAGTGGCACCCTCTGTGCATTCCAGCTAGCCAGAAATACCACCAGCCCATATAGGTGTCCCATCAAGAAGCAYACACATGGGTGACACCTCTGAGCACAAAACTCCAGAGGGAAAGCAGACAGAGATGTGCAAACAATGGAGCTTCTAAGGGGTTATCTCAGTCTGCTCCCTTCTTGTGGTGGGACAGCAGAGGGTCCACAGAAGGGCAGTGACAGGCTGAGACAGGTCTGGAGAATCTCAGCTCAGCATGGTTTTCCCATATGGTGACTCTACTTTGTCACAAGGGTAATGTGACAAATCTGCCTGTGCATTTTCTCCTGACATGTTTAAAGAGGGGAGAAATCACCCTCACTGAAGCTGGGAGAGCACAGAAGAGCTACTTGTGTATTCTGGCAATACCCCAGTGTCRTTCCTAAAGGCAGGATCTGCTCCCCCCTCCCACTGTGGGCCCAAGCCCTCTCCTCAGGGTGTCCTGGAGCAGTACTGAACCCCTTGCAGAGGCCATGAGCAGAGGACGATGAGTCCTCCCTGCCAAGTGMAGACTTACAGTAGGTTTGGGACAAGACTGTGGAATTTCTCTGATTGATRCAGGTTAGGCTGACATTTCCAGAGGCCTCAGCTTGACCAGCTCACACTYTGGCCCTTCTTTGCCCTTTCCGTGCTGCAGCTTTAAGCCCAGAGAGATGAATCTGTGTCTGCTTCGTGCTGGCCATTCACCTCAGCGTTGTGTAGGTGGCTCTATTTTAAGATAATTCCCAGGTTTAAAAAAAACCAAAAACCCAAAACCCCACCAGGTGAGAGGTAGATGTGTCTGCTTCTGCTGTTCTTGCTGTGGGGACAGAAACCTGCAAGAGGGAGATGGTGCAGATGGATACCAGGGGCAATCACTCCCCAGAAGGAGCAGCAGGAGGGCACCCCTCCCTCCATTAATGCTCACCTTGGCATCATTTAGACCAGAGGCTGGTGCTGGAAGGTGCTGCATGGCTCAGCCCCTTCCCTACAGGCTTATTCCTTAACAAGAGGGCATTGTCCCTGCCAGCAGGAGCCTGGCCTCATGATGCTGAGCAGGACAAAGGCTCAATTTACCCTGTGAAAGAGCTGGAAACCAGGAAAGGGCCAGAGGCAGCCAAAGCCCACTCTCCCTGTCTGAGACACTTTGGATTTTGATGCAGTGGGTTGGTCAGCTGCAGGCACAAAYGATCAGGGCTTAGAGCTCCCTCCCWTCAGCAGGAAGTGCTCTGGGACAGTGTGGAAGTGGGAGGTGTTGGGGCCTTATTGCTCCAATCCTCTCCATTTCTTATGGCATAAATCAACAAGAGAAGCACTACAGATGCTTCAGAAATGAATATAYTCATTTTGTGTTTCACTTGGCATTTAAATTAAAGTCTCCAGCATTGCATATCCACCCCAGTGCGCAAGAAGAAAAGTGGAGCCTGTTGTTTTGGAAAAGCCACCTATGATTCTCCAGCTTTTTTGCTGCTGGCAGTGCTCTGCCTGTTACAGAGGACAACATGCAGTATATTGTTCTTTATAAATGGTTTCTGCACACAAAACTTACAGAAACTTCTGCCTCCTGTCATGCACCAAGATAACYAAGACAGAAATTATGGCGAAGATTCAAACTTCCCTCTGAATGCAGACCTGCAGAGAGGAGGAGGAAACCCATGCCCAAAGCCAAACACAGGACCATCTCTTCCAGGACAAGTCACAGATGTCAGTCAGTGACAGAAGAAAGACMCTTTAACTGCCCTCCTGGAGGGTGGGAAGGACCCTTTGTTCCACCATCTCTGGTTAAAAAGACAACAAGGGTTGAAATTAAGAAGACAAGGCAAAAGTTATGGCATTGTCTAAAGTAAGGTGAGAACATGCAACCACAGGTGACTTAATTCATCCTGGAGAGTGAGGAGCTCAGGGACCTAGAGGCATCTGGCCTGGAGAGAGTGTTGAAACTGYTCTGAGAAATGCCTTCCTCCTACCACAAAAGAGGCAGTTTTGTATCACACCAGATGGCCTGGACAGGTTCATCCTGACATCCTAGGCTGCCCTACCTGGACTTAAGCACAAAGATATGCAAACAAGCCTTCCACAACCGAAAAGAAAAAAAAAATCCCACCCCAGACCCTATCCCGAAGCACTTAATTGGGCCAGGATTTAGAACCATTTAGTACCTATCATTTTCCACAGCAGGCAATTTTATCAATTTTTTCAGCTTCAATTCTTTGTGTGCAAATTCATAATTTAGGCAGAAGGCATTTCTCCAGTCCAGTCACAACTGACAGGATCATCACAATACATATTCATTCTTGTGTACTGTAGCTGTCAGGCTAAATTGGATCATTTTGGACAYCCCAGGAGAAGGCACACTGAAGCCTGTCATGTTGGCTGCCATGCAGATGTTGTCTGGGGAGGCAGGAGGTGATGTGACATGCTGAGCCCAGTGCAGAAGGAGGTGGCCACACAGYCACTAATAAACCCTGTCTGGTGGTGGACACTCATTAAACACTTGACTGCAAATGATTCCCACTCCTCCCAGGCACCCATGTCCGCTGGATATGTTAGAGACAAACCAGAGGAGTGACTGACAAGAGTTTTGACTCTGACATGTGGGATTAGGGGACACCACGAGAGTGGTGCTGTCACATCAAATACCATCCCATCAATTCTCCAGTGAGCACAGGTCAGTGGGAGATGAAACCTGTCAACAGGCAACAATTGTGGGGATATTTCCTTGGTGTTAAATGCTAATAGCTCAGGCTTGCAGGACTGCACTGCAAAACCATCAAGATACAGAAATTCTCTCTTTCAGCTCCTGAAGTTTTTTCCTTCTCTTTTTAGATTAGAGTTCAAGAAAGGATATGGAAGTAGAGACAGATTTGATATAAGATTTTGGTTACATCAGGCTTCTGTCTACAAGATTAATTGCAAGGCTATTTTAGCAGAATGTGCGTTGCAAAGGATTTATAAAAAAGACTGTAATTAAACTCATATTGAAACATTTTTCTTTTGCTCCCAAACACAAGAMTTGGATTGCATCTCCACATAAAGCTGCCAGCCAGCTTATTCTGCAGAACTAAAAAAGATGCTCTTGCTGTGAGTTGCTGTGGGCCTGATTTTTGAAAGGTTCCTCCTGACAATGCAATCCCAGCTTGATTAGCCACAGAGTGCCTATTCCTGAAAAGGGATTTTTCTATTTCAGTTTCTTCCTCCAGCAGGGGATTCCCTCTTAATCAGCTGCAGAAAAAGAACTGGAGAACAGATTTGGAGGCACAGAGAGGAGAGTGCGGAGGTCAGTTCTTTAAAGTCAGAAGGGTTATTTCCCACCAGCTGCTGCAGAATATATTGTCCATCACTTCCCTGAAGAAAATAAATTGCAGTCTTATAGAAAATTTTGCAGGATTACTAGAATTTGAACTTGAGATTAAAGTCATCTGGCCTTTGGCTAGTCATCTGGCCTGCTTCCACTGCTCAYGCTGGATGAGACCAGCACAAAAGGCAGCAATGGGAAGCAAAAACCAACCAAGTTCATGCGAGAAATGAGACTCACATTTTTAGCAGCGAAATTATTAACCACTGGAACAAACTGCCAAAGGAAGTGGAGGAGTTTCCCTATCCTGCTATCTTCAAAACAAAAAGTGCTTTTGTCAAGTAGGAGTTACAGGGTTTGGACTGCAATCGCTGGATCAGATCGTCACACCTTAAAAACCATGAACTGCTTGTGCTGTGCAGATCCAGGGATCACATGGCTGTCCCGTGCTCAGACACACTGCTTGGAACTGGCTGTAGTGTAGCTACAAATGAGGTGTTTGTAACAGCCTGGACCGTGTCACTGCGCAGTGAGGAGGCAGGACAGCACATCCTGGATGGGTGAGCGGGTGTGCTCTCCTGGGAAAGATGCTGCTTTACATCTGTGAGTGTTTGAAAGCTGACCAGGATGGCTTCCTGCCTGCTTCCAACACTGGTCCTCAACTAAATTAAGATTTTTAAGGCAAACTTGCAACATGTCATCAAAGTAAGTGATACTTGCAACATCAAGCAAGGAAAAAAAAAAAAAAAAGCATCTGGGAACACCTGGCTTTCATGCTGAATCCACMCAGAGATCAAAGCACTTACAGAAAGGAAACAGATAAGAAAAAGGATATCATCCTGGTGAATGGCCAGCAGAGAGAGAGAGGAGGGATCAGAGCTGCCAAGTAGGATCATGTGTGGGGCTGGAGTCAGGGATCCCACAGCTCCTGATGCCAGGCTCTGCACCAAGAATTGTTGTGGGACAGTGCCACCAGCAATCTTCAAGGAAGGAGCCAGCCTCCCCAGCCCTCACAATAGGACACTGGGGCGGGGTGTCCCTACAGATACCACAAAGTCAGGACTCTTCCTCACTATGGCCACTGTCTCCTAAAGGAGGAGGCTCACATACAGCTGACACAACTTGAAAAGTTCTTCCAGCCTCAACATGCCTGAATGATAGGGGATTGGTCCTTGGCAGGTCCCCATCAGCACAATTCCTCATGGTCCCCTATCTGCCTTTCTGCAGTCCTGGGGCCCAAATATAAGGAGTGCAGCTCAGGTCCTCAGACAACACAGAAAAATGGRGAGAAAGTTGAATATTTATATCTGTTGTGGCTACAGCCCACTTGAGACCAGCAGCTGTCAAAACAGTCTCAGAAGTACAGCTCTGCTTCCACCCAAACCAAGGACTACCTTGTCCTTACGGGGAGGTCACGCTCCTCATTTCTCTTGCATCTGGTGTGAAGAGAACTCAAATGTGAGAATACGCAAGTCTCTTGCCCATCCATGGGCAGAAAGATCACCAGAGCACAAACTATTAACTGAATCTATATTAATTTCCCATTTCTAAGAGTTTGAGTGGGTGCAATATGAAATCCTTCAGCAAGTTCTCCTCTACCRAGGAGAAATCTCCTAGTGTCATATTAGAAACAAACACAAAGCCCAAGTGGGTTATGTTTGCACTTCCAACCAAGCCTCATGACTGGAGGATCAAACAGACAGGATAAAGAGGAATTTTGCTTTGACTAACACCCACCCAAAGGTCTGGCTGCCACACCATGACATCTCTGCAGCTTTGCTCTCCTCTGTCCTTTGTCCATAGCCAATCTTCACACAGGAGAAGAGATTCCCAAGAGGAGCAGCCTGCGGGCCCTCCAGTGCCAGTAGCTGCAAGAGCACATATTCCAGTTCAGGCAGGCCATGACTGATACCTCAGTTACCTTTGAATTCATTCAAGCAAATTTAGAAGGGCTTCATTGTTCATCTAGAGCTCAGTGTTACTTACAGAGTTGTCAACCTCCCAGGCCATCTCTGGGGCTTGTTGTAAACACCAACCCCTTCCCACTTTAATTCAGGGTGCCTGTCAGCAGGGCTGACATACCCTCCTGGGCAAGGGAAATATTTCACTTTCCCCAAGGCTTCAGCTTGTGGCAATGCTGGAGTTTGAACAGCGTATGCAACTCATGCTTCCCACGTTTCTTTCAGATTCTTAAAAGAGATTAATTCACTTTGCCTTCCTTATTCTGGGAAAGAACCAGAGAAGCTCAGCCTGTAGAGAGGCAGGGCACCATGGAAAGTCCTACCAGGGCAAGGGAACAGAGACAGCAGCAATCATAGAAACATTTGAATCTGTTTATTATGCCTGTTAAGATTTCTTCAGCCATGTAATCTYTCAAAAGTAGGATCTCTAAAGTGTGGATGAAGGGAGTCTGAAAACAAAGATGCTCTCCAGGACATTTCACTGCACCCCTTCCCCATGTGCTGCTGGCCARCCACCTCCTCAGCTGTTCCCCTCAGATCACCCAGTAATTGCTTGCCCAGGACAACAGCAGCARGACATTATATGGATTTGTGCATCTTCTGATACAATTCAATTGCTAGAAACAAAGCAGAAGAGTGCTTTCCCTAAAAGTTCAAGGAGTTTCCAGGGATCATGTGCATTTTGGAGCACTCCARTGGGGTCTCCCCACAGTTTGTGAGCACAGAATAAAAATATCACTAGTGGAAAGAGACATGGAAAGAGAGGCAATGCCAGAGAGATAAGAAAAGCAGTGTGTCATCATCCACCTGATCCTGCAATCATTATCTTGGATAGCAATTCTCACAGCTTTCATCAGGTACTCAGGCAAAAGGAGGAATGCAGGATCTGGCCCAGCATGTGTGATGATATCAGTGGTTCATTGTCATGGAGCTGGGAATTACTGCCAGCATGCTTACTTCCCCTGCCACCCACACTTTTATTCTGTAGCATCACACTCTCTAGAGTYGCTTGCTGCTGCTGCTGCACCCTGCTCAAAACACCATGGCAAAAAGGTTTGGTGGAGGGTCCCCAGTTTGGGGGTTCCTCCTGCCAGTCAGACCACTTTGAGCTCCTACAAACCAAGCCAYAGGGCTCCTGTGTGCCAAAAGCCCACGGCAGGGCCCAGCAGCCAGAGGCGTGGGGAGGGGAGATTAGTCAGCAGGCAGAGTGGCTGGGCTCCCCAGCCCCTTGATTTGTTTGTCTGATTGCAAATATGATGCAAGCTGACAGCGGCACAAGGGTGCACGGGTTTCATTCTACACCCACACACCACCTACGTTTTCAGCCCCTGACCCACTGAGGTCCAGCACACCTGCAGCACAGACAAACACCAGCAGGTCTGGGAGCATTCAGCCCACAGCTGTATCTCTTGGTACTACACAGATCACAGTCAGACAGTCTGATTGCCTTTAAAAAAACAAATTGTACAAGAGGAAAAGAGCTTGCATCTTCTTTCACCATTCATACCTGGGCTTTCTGTCTTTAAAGCCAGAAGATAAATAGTTCTTGCTCTTCCTTGCCTTGGGGACCACAACTCTTGCTGGGAAGCAACATGTGGGGTTGGGCTCTGGYTGGGGGCATATATGGGACACACACAGAGGATGAACTTGTGCATCACCAGTTTTACTGTTGCAGTTCAGGCCTAGAAACATTCCTCATACCTGTTTATAAACAGGGACTGACAACCCCTCAGCTCCCAGTSCTCTTTCTAGTGAGAAGGAATGCAATCACATCAGTGGTGCAGATGCAGCATTCCCAGCGAGTGCCACAGCACAGGAAGGAGTCGTGCATGCTGTTTCCCTCCCCACCTTTCAGCAATGCTCCCAACATGAAAGCAAAGAGGAGAGGACACAGCCTGATTGAATTTGCTTGTGATCAACAGCAATCTTTACCTCTCACTACCACTCTTTATATGTTAATCAACCCTCCATTTTCTCCCCCACTCTTCCCGGGTGGACTCCCTCCTGAGACTGATAAGAGCCTCACCCTCATTAGGGCAATTAAATAGATGGAGAAACACAGCACTGAAGAACCCAAAACTCAAATAAGCTTTATATTCTCTTTCAGTATTTCCTGTATCAGACTTTGCAGATATTTGTGTTTTTCTGTTGTGTGTGCAACCCTYCCCTGCCCACTGATCCTCCACGGATGTACCTGGACACAAGGGTGAGAAGTGACATTGCTTTAGGCCAGGTTGTAGGTCAGGGCTTTCTGAGTCTTTTTCCATTCCAATCCCTGTGAAGCCCCATATTGCATGAGATTGTGTTCCTGGTGTTTGGCACGACATCTCTATCACGGGACCCCACCTTCTGCTGGCCCATGACTAGACYGCCCAGGGTGTTTGAGCTCAGGCAAATGCCTTTTCCTAACTCACCAAAACTACACTGCCACCTGACCAGCATCCAGACACTGCAAAGGTCAGTGCACATCTGATGTATCTTTGGTACCCCAGTACCTTCCCGAATCTGTAGGATCTCTCCCTGGTTCACCCCCTTCTCAGCGAAGCACAGTGGAGAGAGCAGAGTAAAACACCATAAAAGCCATGACCCTCCCTTCAAGGAGCTCTCCTTCACAAATTGCCTGCAGAAACAAGATATTTTGGGCCCCTTTGCTTTGCACTGACAGCTCTCCAGGGCAGCCTTTGGACCAGTAAGGGCAGCCTGTCAATCTCGTGGGTGGTCTGGTCTTCTGCATGCCCCAATTATGTAAAGAATTGAATTAGGAGAGTGAAACCACAGATGAGACAACACTTACTAGCCAAAAAGGACTCAGGGGAGGTGAAATGGAGACTGGACCCTGAAAGCAGATTTGACTGGGCACATGAGTGGATGCAGAGAAAGGGATGCCTTGGCAGCGAAAAGCAGTCTGGAAGGGGACAAGTCTGTCACTTGGAGATTTGCAGATCAAGGTGAATGAAACACAGTCTCTCAGAGCTGAAAGAATGTGGTAGGTAAACAGAAGCTGGAAATAAGCACAAAGCCACGGGTTGCCTTTTAAACCTGGTATTCAAAATGAACAACACAGCAAAGTCAACAAGCTCCTGAGAGTACCTGGTTTCCAGGCAGTTGTGTCTACAAACTGATGAAGCACTCAGAGGCACTGTGGGGGAGCTGAACTCAGACTGAGGTCAGTGCTGTGCAAACACGGCAGGGCTCAGGTAGTGAAAAGCTCCAGAAACCAAACCCCACCGTTTGCTTTGCACTGGAAGGATGCAAACCCACAGCTGCAGTCCTGGTCTGCCATGTGTGGGGTTTGCAGGGACACCCCATGCTTCCCTGCCCATGGACATGTGATAGCAGAGTGCCCAGGCAGGGTGCATGAGGGGCAGGGAGCGGTGGTTCTCCACCAAACATTGCCCATCACCTGAAGATTACCTGCTTTCCACAGAGCTCTGGCTTTGAGAGATGTCTTGCTGTCCCTGGCCAGGTCTGCAGCACGTGGCCACCTGGCTCCCTCCTCATCCTCACCAGGGGCACAGCCAGCAATGCACTGAGCAGTAACCCAGAGCAGGGCTACAACCCTTGGGAGGAGGTTTTCCCTGGAGACTCACAGCAGAYTGAATTTGTTCTGTCTCCTGTTCTGCGAGTCCTCGTTGCTCTTTCTTGCAGAGAAGTTATGGCTGCCCTCTCATCACAGCATGGCCAGCAGCCCACAACCCAAACAGGAGCTCTCATTTCAGCCCAAACCAACTCAAGGGTCCTGTGGCTGGCAGTGCTGTTGGAGGGACATGGGGACAGATCCCCCCTAGATAGAACACCACATAGGATACAGTCTACTTTTTCCTGCTGCCCAGCTGAATTCCTGTTTTCTATTTCAAGGCTGGCAAACATCTAAAAAGTGGGATGATRTTTCAGCCCTCATCCATGCATGCAAGGGAAGCCCTAATTCATGCCATTGCCTACTGATGCTTGTCCCAGTCGCTCCATGGCTGCTGGTGGGCTTTGGCAGCTTCTCCTTGTGGAAGAAATTCTCTCCTTCCTGTGCCCCTGCATCGCCCCCACACAGCCCTGAAGGTGGGCAGGAGGTTGGGAACTGCAAACACTCACCCCAGGCCTCCACACGGCCCCATGGCTCTAATTGGCAACAGATGAATCCAGACTGTTTCCTGAGAGACAAGAGTTTCAACAATCCCTAAAGCCTCTTAGGCAGAAGCAATATCCTAAATGGGAGCTTTATTCTCCTGCACTGCTCAACAGAGCCTCTATTCAGACATGAAATGCTGGAATACTCAC
The DNA here is from genome assembly GCF_030028575.1 of Malurus melanocephalus. Lineage (NCBI taxonomy): Eukaryota > Metazoa > Chordata > Aves > Passeriformes > Maluridae > Malurus > Malurus melanocephalus. The sequence goes on along the minus strand of NW_026623484.1, from coordinate 850,443 downwards.
TCAGCAGCCTCCCTCGGGACAGGAAACCTTCCCTGCAGGCGTGGGGTGCCCGGATCATCCCTGAGGAGCTGTGGAAAACTCTCCCACTGATGAGCTGTAAAGGCCAGGGGGAATAGGATGCCCCAGACCACAAAGCTCCTTGTTGGGTTCAGAGGTCCTCCTTGAGCTCTGGACTTTCAAACCTTGCTGATTCACCCTGCTGATGGGGGGAATTTTGTGTCCTGCACAGGGGRCAATGGTGCATGGACATGCCCAGAGCTGGTGGTGAACCCCAAGAGTGTGACTTTCTAGGAAGCCAGAGGCTTTCCTACACCTGCAAACAGGGAAGAGGGAGGGCAAAGCACCCCACTGTCCCCTGTCTCACACAGAGGACTGGGGCAGGAACAAGTCTGGATTCACTGCAACCATCACCTCCCAGTTCCACGCACCTCCTGTCACTGTTCCTGGCCTCCTCCCGGCCAGGGGTGCGCCGTCCCTGCAGGGAAGGGTGAAGGGTGAGGGAGCCAGCAGCTGCCAAGGGTTCACGTGAGCTCRCAGCATTCCTCCAGAAGCTCCTCTAATCTCCGTGACCTCAGTGGGTGGATGRCAGCCAATTGCCATCACTGCATCCTGAGCAGACCTCGGCTGCAAAGCCAAGGTAGTGTTACCGCTGGGGGAGTTAAAAGGGGTGAAAAAAAAGGAAAAAGGAAAGAGAAGAAAAAAACAACTCGCCTGGCCGGTCTAACTGCATTTGGTTGATCTGATTTCAGGCGTCTGCTAAGACACAGCATGCCTATTTATCATAATCAGCTTAGTGCACAAGGACAGTGTTAACTAGGCTTTACTGGATTAAAACCTGCCAACTAATTCATAGCACCTACCCAACCAGTACAAGTGGGCTGAGTCTCTGTGCTTTGTCTAAAACATTTTAACTGGCATTAAATAAAGCACCTGCAGAAGGGGGAAGGCTACAATGGCCCTATTGATCCATCAGCATTATGAGAAAGGAAAGGGCAAGGGAAAAATAGTCTCATGGTCCAAGCGCAGGCAGGTTAACAGAGAGCAGAGCTGTAAAAGCACCMAGCACAAAGACTCTGTCTTGACGTGTTCCTGCCCATTCAATCCGCTCAAGGCTCACACTGAAATCATCAGCAATATGCCTTAGAATCAGTTGCAGGTTTCAAACTAGACTGGAATTTGCAGATAAAACATGGTTAAATCAGCCTGGAAGTGTCAATATAAATGGGTATTTTGAGGGTCTAGGTATAAMGTAATGCAATACTATTTTAAATCCCAAAACAAAAATGCTAATGCAGCAGAGCCACATCAGATAATACTATTGYGAGCAAACAGGGAATTCCACTGTTCCTATGAAAGGGAAGTAAAAATAGAAATAATGCTTACAAAACACCCATAAGAGAAATCCCCACAGTAGAGTATGGCTGGAAACCCTCAGTGTCCATGGCAACACCCCTGAGCAAACCCAAGTCTCCCTGCCTTCTGGGCTGTGGAGCCTTGCACATATTATAACCTGCCATCTAAGACTGTTTGCAGTGCCTGTAAAGCAGGAGACAGTCAATTTAAATATTTAAGGTGCTTCCTGTGAAGGTGATTGCACCATGGAGAATTGCTTATTACAGTAAACTTCTGCTGCTCACTTACAAAGGAGTCCTTAGCTCAATCGAAATAARTTTCTGACAAGAACCAGCCATTCCTAAGTGCTAGGAATCCTGGCTAAGAAAAAAACTCCATCACATCCAAATCCAGATGCCTTCCTGCCATGGGTATTATCTCATCCATCCTCCYCAGGGAAGCAGTGTCCAGACCATGAGGTGGAAAGGGCTGCAGCTTTAGCAGTGAGTTTATTCAGCTGTGCTGGAGCCCCTACCCAACCCTTCTATCACACCTCCACTTGTACACAGTGGGCTTTACACCCAGTCTTCCTATTGGTTTTACACCCAGTCTTCCTATTGCTGCAGGGTTCTGTGTATTCAACCACAACATCCCAGTGACCCACGTGGCAGGGCCCAACAAGTTTTTGGCTGGCTTGTGAGATGCTCTCCAAGGCCAACTCCTATAGTCCTACAGGTTACCTCAAGGCAGCTGCTTTGATTAAAGTCAAATGCAAACCATGTCCCCTGAAGGCTTCAACATAAAAAGGAAGGAAGAACCCCAGTGTACTCTCTTTGCATGGAAAACCCATACAGGGGGACAAGAGGAAGTGAGTTGACTCGGGATTTTTACATGTTTGAGGTCAGCAGAGCTGGTATTTGTGCATTGACACATTAGATAATTAAATGGAGGCAGAGTCAGGTGTTGGCTGTAAGCTTCTYCTTCCTCCATTTAAGCCTCCACCTCCTAAAACAGGAGATGACCTTTGATTTCCCWGCAACACCCATATCCTTATTCAAAGGTAGGAACTGCTCCTCACTGGGGTGGTCAGGGAGTTATTGCAACTCCTACCCACATCCTATAACACATTGACTGGTGACTTCCCTCCAGTGGGCCCTGCTTCTTGTGCTACAGAAATCCCTGAATCTTGGAACAGAGAAGTGAATGTAGATGAACCGAAGTAAAATGGTGCAAAATGGGAAGAAATTTTAAAAAAAAGAAAGAAAAAAAAAGAAGAAAAAAAAGGCCCATGAATGTATTAAGCCACTCTAAGCATCAACAAGATGACCAAAGAGTGCATGCATCAACATCCCTCTTTAGGCAGCTGAGTCCTTAGAGTTGTCAGTGCTGTTTGTCTTCATCCAGGCACATCCCAGCAGGAAGTGTAGGAAATGGTAAAGGGGAGGATCATAACCAGGCACTAAGCCTGGTATTAGTGACTCCATTAATCCAATCTGCATGTTCCGGACTGAGTCCCTCGGCAAGAGCTGTCAGAAGCCATCTCAAGGACTGAGCCCTATCACTTGGCTCCCTTTCCTTACGCTGGGACTCTGTTGTGGCAGATAAATCATATTTACTGCCAACTCCCTGTTTATGCTGCTTCTTAATTTGAATATAAGCAATTGAGGTGAAGTGTCCAGCTGCTGCCYCTCAGCAGCAGCCAAGCAGAGGAAYTGGGGGAGATGATGGGACCAGGCCAGAGCAGGAGGTAGATGGCACCATGCCAAATACTTTTTCTCTCCCACACACTCATGCTGCTAYTGGCACGTTTATTCCTGCAAGCACTGATCCCTTGTGACTCAAGCGACACAAAGCAGACCTGGCTCCTCTGCATCACTCACATCCAACAAGAAAGTTGGTCCCTGTGTTAGGCACCTTTCCAACAATAAGCCTTCTCTCCTGCTGCTCAACTCCTCACATTCACCGTTGGCACCTCTGCTGCCAGTTTGGGCTGTGAGGGATCACCAGCTGGGGCAGTGCAGCTGCAGAGGGGCAGGGATGCTGACATGTCCAGGGGTACACATCCTGCTCTCTCTTGCAGCASCAGGTCAGAGCTATGTTACACACAGCTGGAGGCAGCTTGCAAAACCTTACCTGGGATGTTCCCATGACTGAGAACACTGTGATGGGGAGCTGCGGGGCCGTCAGCATGATCTGAATGGACCACAAAGGTCTGAACAGTGGAGTTTTTCCCTCTTTTCTGGTTATAGTCTTCTGCTCACCCTGCATCTCAATTTCCTCAGCTGTACTACAGGGTCAGTGGTGCTCAGAGCACAAGCCACTCTGAGTTGACAAAGTGCTTCTTGTGGAAAGCTTGAGCAGAGCACAGGAGATATTCACAGTACCTCAAAAGCAGCACATGATACCTGATGTTTAATATGCATGAAAAATGAACTGTCTGAACTGGGGCACTGTAAARTCACACCCTACCAATGGATCTCCTGTATGCACTGGTACTGCAGAGGTGTGGGAAGGACTCATCACCCAGCCATGCAGGAGGCTGAGGATTGTTATGATTAATCTTTCCCTGTGATGTGGAGGTACTAAGGGATTCCAGCCTTTAGCCAGACTGGCAGGAAGCCAGATCCTGGATAAACACAGGCCCAAAAGAGCATTTTTGTCTCAAGGCATTTGTAACCTAAGATGCTCAAYAGGAATTATATATGCAGAAGTGGAGAACCCAAAGGGAAGGTGTAGTAATTACAATTCTGAGTGTGGAAAATACTCCGAGCAACTGCCAAGTCAACTTTGCATATGGTGAAGAATTTTAGGGTGATAAAGCTAATGGTAATTTGTCATGCCTATGTAAAATGGATCCACCATCCTTCCCAGGCAATGCACTCCAGCATTCCCAGGGCTTCAGAATCCCAAGCACTGGTTAGCCCTTCAGTAAACCCTGGCTAACATCTACCTCTGGCAGAACATACTCAGGCAACCTGCCCTCCCACCACCTCCTCCAACCTCGAGTGAGCACAGAGCCATCCTTTCCACCAAAGAGGCTGCTGCTGGAGGACATGGACACTTCAGGGGGATGTTTTGGAGCTGCACTGATTGAGCAGCCAGTGGTTTCCCTCCAGTCCCAGCACAGCACGAACTCGGAGTCAACCCTTGTGCAGCAAAGCAAAGTGAACCGAGCTCCTCTCAGCTCACACACTGAAGCAAATGGACAAAGATGTGCCCCAAATGCTCTCAACAGCKCCTGTTCCCACAAGCAGCACGTGAGCCATGCTGGCAAACCAGGCAGCTACCTACCAGAAATAAATTTGTACAGCAGTGAAACTGTACAGATGGAAAGCTCCTGTTTTATCTGTGGCACCGTCTGGGGCTGTTCCAACATTAGACAGAGATCACTTGTTGGTTTCCTTTTGATGTACTCTCTTAAAAAAAACACCCTTAATAATATCCTAAATTAGGCTCTAAATAGGAAGGCTTCAAAATAGGAAAATCCAAACCACTTCTGCTTTTTAGTTGCAGAGGAACTCTTGAAAAAAATTCTCATAGACTTCAAAAAAACCCCAACCAAGAACCAGTGTACTGTTCACCTTTCACATTCTATTTGCATGGYATTTCAGGTGCTCAGGTTCCAATTTTCTCTCCAGAATGTGGCTTTCCCAGGACTAAGCAGGCAACCTCAAAAGCTAGTCAATCACTCCATCACTGCTATGAGCTTTCTAAAATCTCATACAAGGCAGTGATTCATGAGAATAATTCTTTCACCTGACGAATAATATTTGCAGAGAGGGTGGACAGGCTGTCAGATGACCAATGCTTTGTTCCCGAATTTCTTTGTGACGTGATATAATTTTTATCAACTTGTCAGCAAGTCACTTTTTACCTCTCCATTTCTGTCACCTTTCCCTGGTTTTCATTTTCAGATGGGTTAAATTGTTYCATGCCATCTTCTCCATAATAGGGCTGAGTTGGTTCCTGGAAGCTGTTGTATGCTTTCCCTTTTCAAATGAAAGGTGCACAATTTAAYGTCCCCCCTTTTAAAATGTCATAAAGACTCTTAATTCTCCTCCTTTGAGAGCTGGGTGCTATTTTCATATCATAAAATAGGTACAGTGAGAGGATAATTCTTTAAAAGTTGTTATTAAAATCAGAGGGATGTGAGTTTGTWAGGGCTCAGAAAGGCTGTCTCCAGATCAAGGCACTGAACCTCTCCCGAGCAGAGATTTTAGCAGTGCTCCAAACATCCTCTGTTCAGAGGAAACCCCTTTCATTAATATTTTGCACAACACAAATGCCTTTTGCTTTTCTTTTGGTGGTGGGGGAGAACAAGAGTTATCACAGTTACATAAGCAAGATACCAAAGTAACTATTTTTTCCACAAGGAAATATGAGGTTGGAGGCTTTTATTTTTAATACAAAAAGAGCCTCTAGACTATCTAACAGAATACAGCATGAAAAAACCACCCTGAGAGAGACCAAAGACCCCTCTAAGCCAGTATCCTGTCTCCAGCAATTGCCCATAGCAGTTTCCTAAGGGAAAAGTGTGAGGTTGAACAGGCGGCAAAGCTTCCCCAACACGCTCTCCCCTTCCGTGCCCAAGGGTTTCCTGAGCCAGAGACACTGTGKTGATGTCTAACCACCCCTGAGGGACTTGTTTTGCTCTGACCTATATCCCTGCTGGACCTGGGCTGGTGAAACGTGAGATGCAGAAGGGCAGGGGCATGAGAGCAAACCCACTGTGCCAGTGCAGGAATGCTKCTCCTGTCCTGGAGGTGCTGCTCATTCCTTGGTGTGATACAGCCCCTCTCATACCTGCCCCCCACCTTCTGGCACAAGCCAAATGACYATAAATCACCAGAGATTTCCCTTCCTGAGGGCCTCTCTCCTCAGGCACTACCTTCAGTAGGAACAGAAGCAGGTCAAYACAGAGAAACTACTGAAATTCCACCCTTCATTAACAGTTGCTTATAATATTGGCTCATCCTGAGTCATGACATAACTCTACCCAGTAACCCACATATCGTACACAGGATATGTTTGCACTGCAATCAAAGAAATAATTGTTGAGATGTTTGCTGCAACCAGACGTTATATAATAGTTGTGGCTAGCGTTACTGGCTACATTGGTCACATAATTCAATATTTCCATGCTGATAACATAAGAGTAACAGGAAACAAACAAGCWAAACCCCTGCAGAAATCCAGTCAATAAAAAGCTCTCCAAACACATTTGCACCAATGCGGCTGTTCTGCCTCCCAACTTCCTCCTGTGTATCTCACTAGAGCATCTGGAACACTTGCTGGGACCATCTCTGATCAGATTTTGAAAACATTTAGGTGCAGAGAGGTAGAGCAGGTATCTAAACCACTGGACATTTTAAGATTAAGAAATTGATACAGAAATTTTAAGCTTGGGTTGAGTTACCAGAGTAGCTGTGCCATGAGGGTGAAATTCCTCTTCTCCCAATGGCTAGCACTTTGAAGTTTCATCTTCCCAGTTGTCTAAGCTCCTAAACAAAGGTATCTCCAGAAAATTACTTATTACATTTTAAGATGGCAGCTAAGAGGATAATGGAACAGACTTTTTACAGGTGCTTCTCTCCTTTAACTACAGGGGGAATTGTACAACTAGCTTACATCTCCTGTTTGGGTGATTAACACTAGCTAAGAAGAATTCATTACCAGGAGCCCACAGTTGTGTTTTAGAGTGATTTAAATACTGAGGACTTCAGGTCTGCTTTCAAATTTTTTTTTTAAGATGTTTTTGGAAATAGTCCTTTTAAATACATATTAACTATGACTGCCGTGATGGATGGGATGCAGTCTTCTTGTTCCATCTTTTGAGAGCATCCTGTGAGAACACCTACCTGCTAATTATGGGTGTGCACACAGGCCCACTGCATTTGTTTTTGCCATGTTATTACAACGTTGTACCTGACAGGGTGAGCTGGGAGGTCAGGGCTGAAGATCAGTAAACAGGAACAAAACTGGGAAATCTTGAAGACAACTATAAAGCAGAGTTTTTCCACTCAAAGTTTGATCTATTATTGTAATGAATGTTGCATCCTGCAACAGGAAGACAGAAAAATAACAGGAAGGATTCCAAGCAGAAGAGGACAAACCTGCAGTCAGAGAGAGCTGGGCAAGGAAAGTCTTTGCAAGCTCATCAGCTTTGACTGAAAAATGGCTTTCAGCTCACCCTGCATAATGTGATTTGTATTCTGTCCAGAGCAATCATTAGGCGAGGTAGTTATCTGGCTCTGTTACATATTATGCTACAGGTGCAAGGTCTGGAACCCCACATAATTGCTGCATAGATCTAGATTTAGCTTATCATAATTTTTTTCTGTTAGCTTACAAAAGAACAGAAAGAGCTTTGCAGCTGCCCTGGGCTGAGCTGTGCAGCCAGAGTCGCTCTCTCAGCAATCCCCCTGTMAGGGGAAAGGAGCACTGTGGGCTGGCAAGTCCTGAGAAAGAGATGCCCAGTTCACACTCATGGGCAGTGCTGCACCCAGCTGCAAAGACTACAGCCCGATYCAGTACTCTGAAGAAGAAAAACCAAGAAATAGATGAGGATCACTCACTAGCTTCGCCTCTGAATATTCATGGGGCACCTTGTCCTTGGGCAACCCCAAAGTCTCCCTAGCCTGTAGATCTTCTCACAGCCAGACCTGCGTGGAGACTGATGCATGGAGAGGACATGTGGTTTGCCCAACATCTCACAGGCAGCAGTGGCAGGGATGGTAAAGCACCTACATGACATGAACCCCTGTCCCAGGCTTTAGCCACAAAAACATCACTGTAACGTGCTTAGGCTGTCTTGGCAAGGGGAGATCAGTTTTGTTTGAAAGCTACTATGAAAGCCGTGCCCTTGAGGCTTGTTTTGGCAAGTGCATGGCAGGGARTTGTTTGCTGCAGCCCGTGCAAGGGGCACACGCGCCCGGCGCTCAGCCAGGCTCTCCAGCCATGCCCCAGCTGTGCCCTGGCACAGCTCGCTATCCACAGCCGTGCCAAATCCTGCTGGATACTGCTTGGGGCAGCGTGTCACAGCGTCCTACTAACCACGGCTCACCTGCCCTGGCAGAGTGACCCACACTGCTCTAATCTGTAAATCGTTCAGACTAACGCAATCCCCACTGGGATGGCCAGTAATTAACACCGTGCTAACCATGGGTGGAGTGCCGGGTGGAACCACTGGGTGAGCAAATAAAACCAGGACACTGAAACCAGGTTAGCACCCTTCTAGCAATGCCACCTCTGCAGCCAGCAGCCTGATTTCCCCATCAGGCTCCATGGATACCCTGAGTTTGCAGCTGTGACAGGGGTGACTCATGTGAGCTGGACATGGTGACGGGCTTGATGTGCAGGAGGGCTGGCACAGTGCAATTCAAAGAGCACATAAATCACAGAATCACAGAATGGTCTGAGTTGGAAGGGACCCTAAAGTTCATCTAGTTCCAATTCCCTCTTGTCCTATACTCTACTACAGTCCCTCTCCAGCTCCCTTTTAACCTTTTTAGATCCTGGGAGGTGAGATAACGCCTCCCCTGAGGCTTTCTCTTCTCCAGGCTGAACCACTCCAACTCTCTCAGCCTGTCTTCAGAGGAGAGGTGCTCCAGTTCCCTGAGCATTTTTATGGCCTCCTCTGGACATGCTTTAAGAGGTCCATGTCCTTATTATGTTGTGGTGCTGCACCTTCGGTCAGGAGAAGCCTGGACAGCCAAAAAAGAGGAGCAGGAGAAAGGAACAGTTCATACTCAACAGAGTTTCTCTGGCTTGGCTGCTGTTCACTAGGAAATCAAACAGATATCCACAGGCATTCACAAACAGCTCAGGTATCTGGGAATGCTGAATGCCAACAAATTGGTGCTGGTCAGCTTGGTGGCCAGGTGTACTGGAAAAAGAGGATCACGTTTTGTCTTTTTGGTGTTCATGCTTGTAGATGCTTTGACATTTAGAGCAGGTTTTCCACGGGTAGAGCTCATTTTGTCTTATATTAAAGAATAATAATAATTTTAAAAGCTCTTTTCAGTTTGAAAATTACTTCAGATGCAGCTTGTCTGCCAGTTAAGGGTGTGAACAGACATGACCTGCAGCAGTGTTTTGCCTTGGTTTATGGGTTACCATGTCACCTATCTGATACATCCACTGCTCTATTGACACCACAGTGGTTCTGTGAGTGGCAGGACCTTGTGCACTTGCTGCTCTAAAAGCAGTGGTAGTTCATCAGTTCTGGTTCTTCCCCTAATGCTGCTCCTTGGGCAATACCAGAAGGTTCTGTCATCAGTGGAGCAACTTGTTTTCTCTTAAAAAGTCCATATTTTAGGAGACCCAAAATGCAGGGGATGGGTGAGAGAGTTTGTGGGTGCCAATTCAATCTTGAGAGCCTGTGAAGAACAAAGGTGTCAGAGAAGTCCAGGAGAAATGATCACTTCAGAAGGGCTGTGGGACTGATGCCAAATATTTGTTTGCATGCACCAAACTGTCCTCTCTGAATCCAAACCCACGATGGTGTACGAGAGTTTGAGTTTATACCATAGGACACAGAATCTCCAAAGCAACTGAGTCCTTTCTGGTTGCAATTTGTCTTCTYGTAAAAGGAAGAAAATCCAGCAAATCGCCAAACAATGCCCTTGAGACTCTTACACACCCTTGACAAAACAGGCAGGGCCTTTCTCTTACATTGTCTGAAGACTCCAGGGTTATGTAAATTGACATATTAGCAAAACATTGCTCCATTCACACATGAGAGGCCAGGCTAGTTGGTTACCACCTACACAGGACCAGGTAATGCAGAAATTGCCTATACTGTCGTCCAGCAAGATTTTCACAAGCCCCAAACCTCCCACTCCAATGGCATGAAGATTTCAGTGAGGGATGAACTTTCTTGCCACCACTGAGCAAAATTGTGCACTGAAAGCTTCCCCCCAAACAGGGAACAGCAAGTGAGCTATGGGAAAACAGTGATTTTTGAAGTGGGGTGTTGTACCTGTGCCAGGGACAGGCTGTTCCTAGGGCAGCCAATCTGTCTGGTCATTGTAGCCAGGCGTCCTGTCTCTGACAGCAGCCTGTGACAGATGCCTAGGGAAGACATAAATGACAGGAAAGCCTGTAGTGACACTTCCCCAGAAATACCAGAGACTTCCTGAACCAAATAAGCTATCTCCATATTTAATAGCTGTCAATGGATTTTTCATTCACCACAGTGTGCAAGACAAATTGTGTGAAAAAGCATATTCTATTGTTCTACAAACTGCTTTGTTATTTTAATCTGCTTCTTCCTAGTGTAATGAYTGCTCCCTCCTCACCACTCCTGTGCCACCCCAGATATCACAGGGCCTGGAGACCTATCCCAGCTGTTTGGGGCTTGTCTACTTGGCACTTTGTACAGAAGCTGCTCTGGTTCTTTGTCCTTTTAGGTCTCAAATCTGGTACCAGAGACCCCCCCGCCAAGGAAGTCAAGGGAGGACCATGGCCGATAATGTCTTGGACCAGGTTACAAAGCAGCAGAGCATACAGCATAGATCAATGCTTCTTAAAATTCTAAGAAAAGGTGTTAGCACCTGAGAATGTTGTTCTATGATGACTGCAAATGAGGTCTCTGACAGTGATACTCATGAAGGTCAGGCTTCAAAAAGACCCATGAGTGTTCTACTATTATGACTGAAAGTTGGATCAAGTTACCTGTCTGAAATGATGAAGCATCCCCTACAAGAGAAGAGCCCTACCTGTTATAATCACGGCACTACATGATTCAGATGCAGGTAACCATCTTTAGCTTCTCCTGACTTTGCTCAGCCCTAAAAACATTGAGTCAGCATAACCTCTTACCATCTTTTTTAGTGAGTGAAGATACAATCGCTCGGCACCAGAATGATGACACAGAACTCTGCAGCAAAGGATCAAACGTGAACTAATAAATTGATACTGGAGCCACCTCCTACACCTGCTAGTTGCTTAGTCATTTCTCCCTCCACCCCTAAGTTCAGTCCTAACACTCCTACCCCTTCCACAACTCCTGGGACATCCCTAAAATGCTCTAAAAACATCCGGCTGTGCTCACAGGAAACTGCAGAAAAAGGGAAAAGCGTTGTCTTGCTGCTGAGCTTGCTCTGTGTGTAAGTGTTATTTTTAAACCACCATGCAGAAGGATGAGGTTCCCATCAGCCAGGGCGTGTCTGAGCTTCTGAGAGACATGGCTTTACATTTCAGAAGGCAGAAAATGCAGCATGTGCTACTGCTGTTGCTGTGGAAATACACATGTGCAGTGAATGCTTTAGCCTAAAGTCACATGTTAAATAAACACAACACAAATTAAACTATCCCAGAGCAGCTGTTATTTAGATTGTAGACATTTTCTTAAATTAAATGTTTTCTTTCCAGTATTTGTATGTGGAGGTGCAATATGCAAAGTCAATCTCACCTCACCTGAGACGGATTTATCTGCTACCTCTCCTGYTCTGCATGGCTGGGGGACTTGTCACCAGCTGAATCACTGAGACCCAGAGGAGTGGGGCTAGAGCTGGCACTAGCACAAAGGATCTCACTTGTTGCTGATGCTTGTACTATAGTG